>NC_056747.1:547619085-547881585 GCF_019279795.1 Protopterus annectens | reverse complement strand
CCTTAACGGAAGCCAGGGTGCGGGATACCAAAGGTACGTCTGCTGAGGTAATTCACCCATCAGAGTCTGATGGCGGTGAGGAACCATGGGTCACATTTTCGGAAGCCCCTGTTCCTTCAGTTCATGCTCGGCTGATGTCCGCTTCTCTTCTGACTACTACTACAACCCCCTTGAAAAGGAAACAAAAAAAACAAGCACTCTGAGCCTCCACAGATGCCTGGTTGGGAATCTTTCTCTGAGTCTGTTTAAGGCCTTTCAGGAATTACAATCACAGCAACTCCCCCCTACTCTCACACCTCAACCACCCCTCCATGTGGCTGTGGAAGATTACGCTTCTTCTGAGGAATCCTTCTCCTATGAAACACAAATTGAATCCCCCAAGGAATTCATTACTCCAGAAGAGGAGGAACTCTATTTCTCCTGAATCCCCAGGAGAAGAATTCAGCGTTGGGGATACTATCTCCCTCATGAGGGAACATTTTAAGTGGAAGGCCTCTGAGGTGTCAGACTCCAAGAAAAGGTATTTTGACCTTTTGCAAATGGAGAAACCATCTCCTTCAGCTGTGCCTCCCTCACTGCCTGCTTTTCAGGCTGCCTTACTAGCTGCTTCACAGTCTCCTGACTCTCAACCCCCAGCAGCTAAACAACCTGATTGATTTTATAGGGTCCCCAAGACGCACAGTTTCTTTTCAAGAACCATCCAGCAGACCCAGCTGTTATAGCTGTTTCTGCAGATAAGAAATCCAGACAGCTACCCTTCTACTGCTCTTTACCCAACTGATAAAGACAGTAAATTTATGGACAGGAAAAAAAGGTATATACCTCCTCCACTCTGGCCTTTAGGGCCCTGAACTACCAAACCCACATGGCAAAGTATATCCTAGATACCATTTCTAAAGCCTCTACCCTTCTGTCTGAGGTTCAGGATTCTCCTGTCAGAGCACAACTAAATTCTCTTCTCTCCACAGCATCTCAAGTGACCAGGCACTCTGTTAAGTGCAGCTATGATGCTGTGGAAGCTTCATCCAAAGCTGCTGCTTCTGGATCAGTACTTCAACGTTACCCCTGGGAAAGGCTACAGCCCCTCCCCTTAGATGTTCAAACTAAACTACTGGATGCACCCTTAGACAATAAGGCCCTTTTCGGGCAAGCTTTTGCTGAGCTTCTCAAATTTATTTTATTTTTATTTTATTTATTTTACATTTGTTAACCGGGAAATTCCAACTGGACCAGGTCCATTTTCAGCGGACGCCCGGGGAGAAAAGCTCCAGCATCAAGTTATGCAAATACAGTACATCCAGCATAAAACACAAAATAGGTTACATCATGTATGCTGAGCATAGTAATATAAGGTGAAATTATAGTACATCCAGCATGACACACAAAACAGGTTTCATCAAGTCTGCTGAGCATAGTAATATATCAAGAAATTAATAAAACACTCCAGGTAAAAGAAGATGTAGAACATAGGTAAAAAGACCATGTCCATTATACATTGGTAAGAGAAGAAAATAGATCACGTAAGATTCTACAGTTGTCACCCTTTCAGATGTCCAAGCCTACAGGGGATCAGAGATCCAGCATGTGATCAGAGAAGAGTTTGGGGAGTTAATAGCATTGTGGGTAGGATTATGTGATACAAAGAGAATGGTAAAGAATTACAGAACCTCAAGCACCTTTCTGGTGTCCCCTTTCCTAGATGATATAGGAATTACCCTTAGAAGCCCTCTTTTATTAGAAGGCAGTCTTTTCATTCAGTGCCACAATCAAAGGGACATAGCCGAGGAAGAATTCTACTCACAGATTTCCCTCCAGCTCCTCTACCACACCCTTTTGGAGACTGCCTGACCAATCCAGGCATCCTCCACTGTGACTCACCCCCCTTGCATCCAGCAACACCCTTATCCCTTCGCCTCACCCTCTCCCTTCCCTCCTGGTGGAGATTAACAGCAGAACAATGGGTCCTCTCCATCATCCAGAGAGAATATTACATGACTTGGTGGATGCTCCCACATTTCCAAGGTATTCCTCAACCACCAAAAAACCAAATCCACTTATTCCCACCCATCATTCATCAACTTCTTGCCTCTCATCCCCTCCCAGGCATTCATGGTAGCGCTAGATCTCAAGGATGCATACCTCCACACCCCCATTCATCCACACCCCCATTCATCCAGATTACAGCAGATTCCTCAGATTTTCAGTAGGCTCCTATCATTTTCAATTCTCTGCATTGCCTTTTGGTCTCTCTACTGACCAAGAGTGTTTACAAAGTATCTAGCCCCCTTCATTGCAGGACCTAGGGTATACAACTATACCCATACTTGGACGACCTACTCATCCTTCATCAAGATCACCAACTCCTACTTCTTTATTTACAACAGGTGCCGAACACCCTCACTCTTATGGGGTTTACGGTAAATGTAGAAAAATCTCACCTGATCCCCTCACAGGACATGATTTTCCTGGGGTGCAGACTCCGCACAGACTGCATGAAAATCTTTATCCCAGACCAAAGGATTCAGGAACTCTGCCAGTACTTCAATCAGATCCTTGCCCAAAACGCCCTGACAGCTTGGGAATTTATTTATTTATTTATTTCAGTTTGTTAACTGGGAAAGGCCATTGGGCCAAGGTAGCCCGTTTTCAATGGAGGCCCGAGGAGAAAAGCTCCAGACAGAAAGACAATATGCAATTTATTAGTACAGCATACAAGAGCAGCAATTTAACATTCAATAATGCAGCAAGACAAAATTATACACACATTGAAATATATGAGCTGAGTCACTCACTTGATGTTCATTTAATACAATATATGTTTATAGTCAAAGGAATTTTAGAGAAAGTAACTGAAGCTGTGGCAGAGATTGTGACTAGGATAGAATTAGGGATAGGTGTTAGGAATTGAGTAGGATGGGTACAGGAGCACTCCCAGTGGGAGGAGAGGTGAGAGTGGACTAGGGTTTTAAAGGAGGGTAGGTTCTGGGTAGTTCTAATGAGAGGGGGAAGAGAGTTCCATAATCTAACAAGGGAGAATGATAGTAGAAGTTGCCCTGGTGCGTGTAAAGGCTTATAAAGTTCCAAGAGGTTCTGATTTGTGGAACTAAGTGTTCTGTGTGGCAGGTGAAGTTTTAGAGAAGAGGAGAGTGATGGACAGTTAGAAGGTTTAAAAATCAGCTTGTGTGCTGTAGTTAGTTGAATGAAATTTAGGTAGTCTGGGAGTTCCAACCAATTTAGAGCATGGAGGGAGTTACAGTGATGAGTAGAGGATTTGGATCCTGTGGCAAACGTGGAAATTTTATTATAGCATGCAGAAAGTTTAGATTTTAGGGATGATTGGAGATTAGAGAGCAGTAGAGCTCCTTACAAAATGGAGGGTAGGAGGTAGGTGGTAGATAGGAGTTGTCTAGAAGACAGAGAAAGGTAGTGTCTGTGTCGATAAAGCATTCCAAGTTTTTGATGAGTTTTTTTTAATATTGGCTTTAGGTGGATGTCAAACTTTAGCTGGTCATCGATAAGGACGCCCAGAAGTTTTGTATGGGGAACTATTTCAGTAGATGTTTTGTTTAGGCTAAGTATAGAGAAGGATGCTTTGTCAACAGCAGTATGTGTAGAAGGGGGTAAAGATCATTATTTTGGATTTGGAGGCATTTAGGGCTAGATGATTGTGAAGCATCCAGGACTCAGTGGAGGAGAAGGCCTCTTGAGTAAGGTTTATTAATAAGGGAAGAGTTTTGGCAGAGCAGATGATAGTGGAATCATCTGCATGTTGTACCAGTTTAGCATTGGGGATCTTTTGGTGGAAATCATTGATGAAAATGTTAAATAGTAATGGACCCAAAATAGAGCTTTGGGTACACCTGTTGGGGTGTGAAGGAAAGAGGAAGTGCAGTAGTTCCATTTTACAGCTTGTTCCCTGGCTGAAAGATAGCTGGTGAACCATTTGATAGAATAGGAGGAGAGATTAAGATGGGAGAGTTTAAAAAACAGAAGCGCGTGTGAGACGGTGTTGAAAGCTTTGGATAAGTCAAGGAGGATGGTAGAAATAGAAACTATGTTCCCAGAGTCATGAGCAGAGTTGATGATTTCGAGGAAGGAAAGAAGGGCAGTGGTGGTGCTTTGTCCTGGTCTAAACCCATGTTGGTTAGGAGTTAGTAGTTGGTTGCCCAGTAGATAGGGTAATAGTTGGAGGTGAATACATTTTTTGAGTATTTTAGAGATAGGGGATAGGATAGCAGTAGGGCAAAAGTTGGAGATAGAACACTTTGTACCTCCTTTATGGAGGGGGATGATAAAGGCTTTTTTTTCCAGAGGTGTGGTACGTTGGACTCCTGAATGGAGCAATTGATTAGGATGCTGATTGGAAGGGCTATGCCATCAGCAGCTAGTTGGAGAAAGTTGGATGGAATGTCATCTGGTGCACGAGAGTAAGGTTTTAACTTTTGTAGGAGCTTTTTTATAGTGTGGGTAGGAATGGATTTGAGAGTAAATGGGGAGGACTCAGGGTTTTTGGGTGTTGAATTTTCAGTTTCAGTTAAGTTGGGGGGCTATTGTTGGGGAAAGAGGAGGTGTTTTCCTATGGAGCCAATGAAAAAGGAGTTGAATTGGCTAGCTAGGTGGAGGTCAGGTGCGTCTGGGTCAGGGCAAGGGTTCTCTTTTTTAATCCAAAAACCACCAGCACAGGAGGCAAGAAAATGAGGTGAAAGGAAGATCCTTTAATCCAACAAAATAAGCGTTCTGGTACCTCGGCAATTCGCCTTCATGGAACATTTACCATATGCATACGTCTTCCTTTTATATACTTATCAATCAATCAATTATTCTATTTCACATTATCAATTATGTCATTATTCAATTCTTTTTACAATTATTATAAAAAAACAAAATAAATATAATATTAAATACACTTCTTAAATATGTTCATTAAATGCAATCATTAAATACTACATTTTTTACAAACATTTTTACAAATATTAATCATTTTCCACCTAAACTGTATTTAATGCCCACGTAACTTTAATACATTGCTGCTGAATGCATAAACTTAATATATAAATAACAATCAATATGTCCTCAAATTCATTTTTTCAAACTTATGAAAATTATATATCATATAAATATGACTAAAATGTCAAAATTTCAAAATTTGAATAAAAGACTCAATTTTATGTCACTAACCCACACTCCAAATTCATTCCCCTAGGAAATAACGTGTGATATCCCAAAATCATTTTATGTTCCAACCTACATAATGCAGTCTGGTGGTTTTTGGATATATTTTTGTGTCTTTTCTGTGGTTCTCTTTTTTTGCCTGGGGATAGTATTGTTGCAATACTATTCCAAATTTTTTTGGGGTTGGTTTTATGATTATTTTGAAGTTTAAGGTAGTAGGATTTGCGGTCAATGGCTATTTGTTTTTGTACTTGATTTTGCAGTTGCTTGTATTCGGCAAGAGAGTTAGAAGTTTTGCATTTTGATACTATTTCCAGATTTTATCTCGGCAATGCATAAGTAGATTTGTGTCTGTAGTTAGCCAGGGGGCTGTTTTTGGTTCTACAGGGGGCGAAGTGATTAAGTCTATCAGTGAAAATTCTATTGAAAAGTGTGACAGCGGCATCTAAAGGGAGGGACTTTAGAGGGTTCCAGTCTATCTGTTTTAAGGGATTAGAGAAAAGTAAGGGGTTGAAGTTTTGCATGTTGCGGGTGGTAATGTGTGTGTGCGCTGAAGGAGGAGGGTGGAAGGGGAATGGCGTATGTAGGCAGGGAGATGGTCACTAAGGGGGTCAGGGAGAGTACCACTATCAGAAATTCGTTCTGGTTGAGAGACTAGTATCTAGTCAAGGATGCTACCTGTGGTGTAATCTTTATTTGGTCTAGTAGGGGTTTTGGTTAGCTGAGTGAATTGATATAGGTTGATGCTTTGAGAAGGGGTAGATGAGTCAGTGGAAGACCAGTTAATGTTGACATCACCTAGGATTATTGTCTCCTTGTTTATGTTGGAGGTGAACCAGGCGAGAATATCTTCTAGTGTAGGGATCTTGTTACCAGATGGAATGTACAGGGAGGCAATACATAAGTTTTATTGTTTACTTTGAGAAGCACGAGGGTTAGCTCGGCAGTGTCAAATGAAGGTATGGGCTTAGTGTAGGGTGTTACTGTTAAGGAGGAGGAGAAGAGTAAGGCTACTCCTCCACCTTTCTTTTGGGATCTGTCACTTCTTATAAGTTTATAGTAAGGGGGCATAATTTCGGTATCTTTTATGTGTGGTTTTAGCCAGGTTTCTGTAATAGAGAGAATATCTGATTTGTTATAAGAGATCCAGGCATGAAAGGCAGGTATTTTATTATGAAGGCTCCTGGCATTAAGTGTGGCAAGGAGAAGAGATTTGTGGGGCAGGGGAGAGCTATGTGGATTTGGTTTGGAGGTGGAGTTTTGTGAAGACCCTGGGTTAGGGTGTATGTCTCTAGAACGGAGGAGGCGGAACATTTTTGAGTAGAGTATGGATAGGTATCTATGTTCTAATGGGTCATAGGTGTAGATGTTGGAACCTAATGAGGTGAGCTTGGTGGGTATGGGAAGTGGTTTACTAGGAGTAAGGAAGAACTTCCTTTGAAATAGAAAAGATTCAGTATGTTTGTAGAGGTGGGGGGAGGCTTGGGGTGTAGAGGGAGAGTCTTTTTTACTGTAAATTGCAGTTGTGTGAAAGGGAGGAGAGTGCTGAAATGGTGGAGACTAGTAAGGTAGAGTAGGCAGAAGAGGATTAGGCTTTGAAATAAGGGTAGTAGAGCATAGGCAGCTTTTGTTTGCATGGTGGGAGATAGAATGTGAGTAAAATCAGAGGGATATGTAGGAAGAGAGATGGTTGATAAGTATGAGAGGTGAGGATTACAATGGATTGTGTGAGGATGTATAGACAGGGATGTAGCAGGGTGGAGGGTGAGTCAAGCAGTGGGCGGCGGGGTTGGTGTAGGACAATAAATCTAGGATAATGATAGGGTGTAGAGGGAGGGAGTTAGTCTGATAGGTGGGGTTTGTGTGGGAGTGGTTAGAGAGCTATAAATGTAGATGTGCTGGGGGCGGGTGGGAATTGGGGGCAGGGTAGGGGAGTGAGTGAGCCCGCAGGGCAAACGGAGCGGGAAGAGAGAGGAGGAAGCCAACAGGAACAATCAGTGGAATTGGGAGTTTAGCAGTAAGGAAATAAGAGAATACATGTAAGGGAAGGCTGGAGTACAATATTTATTGGGATAAAAGTGGACTGTAACAAAAAGCAAGAGAGTGAGCTACAGAGTGAATGATAAGCAGTAAGTATAGTGGGAAAGCCTAATTTAATCCTAGAGCACAGGATGTTATAGTTGGGGAAGGAAGGCTTTACACTACTACCTAGTGGCAGACCTAGGTAATTGCAACTGAAAGAGGGAGAATATGAGGAATGGGAGCAGGCTGCTAGCAACACATGGAGGGGTACAACACTAGGCAGACTATATAAGCAGAGAAAAGACTCCAAAGTTGAAACACATACACTGATTTAACGTTAGGCAGGAGCAGGATTCTTATCCTTCTTATGTAGGAACCCTTTTTTGTGTGATTTTGTTGTCACAGGTAGAAAAGTTCCAGGTGGTGAGAGGAAGGAACCCTTGAAAGATGGGAGTGCAGGACGTAGTAAGCTCGGGCGATGCTAGCAGTTTGCGGTGAACAGGACAGTCCTGCAGGGGAATGGGGTTTGAAAATTCCTGCAAGTGTTAGGCCACATGGTATCCCTCATACCCATGCTGCCTTTGGCAAGACTCCACATGCGCAAAATTCAATGGGTGTTAAAAAAACCTATGGACCCAACATTCCCAACCCTTGGACTCTCCACTTCCACATCTCCTGTGCCTGAAAAAGGAGATCCACTGGTGGATGTCTGCAATGCAGACCAACCTGGGGACCCACCTTCAGATTCCAGCACCACAACAACAGCTATCCACAGATGCTTCAGATCTGGGCTGGGGTGCAGTGTTACAAACAAACCAACAGCACCTCTCAGTACAAGGAAAATGGTCTACTCTAGGGAAAAAGGACCACATCAACATCAAGGAAATGAGGGCACTGCTGCTAGCCCTTCTAACATTCAAGCCCTCTATCCTGCCAGGAACCCTAAAAGTAATCACAGACAATATGACTGTCCTGTGGTATATAAACAAGCAAAGGCGGGGCTAGGTCCTACCCACTATGCAGCCAGGCTATCGAGATATGGAGTCTGGCTGCTTCTCTCAGGGTCCACTTATTAGCCATGTATATCCCCTCAGCACATAATGTTATGGCAGACACACCCAGCAAAACCTCCACCCCCTCTCATGAATGGATGCTTCAGAGAGAGGTTTTCCTTGACTTGATACACAGGTGGGGTATTCCACAAGCAGACCTATTTGCCTCCCCACTCAACAGGCAGATGCCCAACTTCTGCACAAGGAACCCACATCCACAAGCTTGGAAAGTGGATGCCTTCTCCTTCTCATGGGGGGGATGTGCCTGTACGCCCCCATCACTCTAATTCAAAAAGTCCTCCTAAAAATTCAGGACAAACCAAAAATCCTAATGGTGACCCCCTTTTGGCCAAGACAGCATTGGTTTCCCCTCCTACATTCTCTAGCCAATGGTAATCACCACAGGTTACCCCACCGTCTAGAACTACTCACACAGAGCAAGGGATACCTGCTACACCCACAGGTAAACAACCTAAAATTGACCTTATTGGTGATAGGATTCTAATCCCTTACAGACACCTTTATTCAGAGGACGTACTCAATGTTCTGCAGGAGGCCAGAAAACGTAGCACTAGGAGAAACTATGTAGCTAAGTGGCAGTGATTGTCCAATTGGTGTCATAGGAAGAACCAGAACCCCCTCATTACCCCCATAGACTAAGGGTTCTATCCTACTTGTCTGAGCTACTCCAATCAGGACTAACATATTTTTCAATTGAAGTCCATTTGTTTGCCATTTCTGCCTGTCTGCCCATTTCACCCCCTCTGGCATCCAGACTGAAAGTCAAGCTTTTTCTGAAGGGAGCCGTCCACATCAAACCCCCACGAAAGCCCAACCCTCCTCTGTGGGATCTGAACTTTGTATTAGAAAAGCTATCCTCACTCCCCCTTTGAACCAGCACACTCTGTTTTCCTGAAACTATGCACATTGAAAACAGTCCTGCTAGTAGCCCTCACCTCCGCCAGGAGGGTCTCAGAGATCCAAGCCCTTATGGCCACCTCTCCCTACCTTGTTTTCCACAAGGACAGAGTAGTCCTCAGGACCAACCCTTCCCTCATGCCCAAGGTAGTTAATGAACTCTCATTGAATCAATCCACTAATCTACCAGTTTTCTATCCTCATCCACAAAATGCCTCAGAAAGGACCCTGCATTCCTTGGATGTACACAGATAACTTCGATACTACTTAGACAAAACCAAAAATGTCAGGAAGTCTGATCAGTTATTTATTTCCTTCCATCCCAGAGCCCTAGGGAAAGCTGTCTCTAAGCAAACCATTGCCTCATGGATCTCTAAGTCCATTTCCTTGTGCTACTCCCAAACCTCATTCTACCAGGGCAGCTGCTTCCGCTACTGCCTTTTTCAAAGGCATAGACTCCTCTTCCATTTTAGAAACACCTACTTGGACCTCAGTACACACCTTCACCAAACACTGCAAGTTGGACATAGCATCCTGTGCTAGAGCAGGATTTGTCAGGACTATCCTACAGGGTCTGTTTAACCACAGGACCCCTTCCTCCTCCCAGGTTCATACTTAAAGCTCTGGTACTCTCATTACTGTTATGAATACTGCAAAATGAGAATAGAATGACATAGAATAGTTGTGTAAGAACTTATCATAACCTTAGATGTCCTCTTCTATGTTGCATTATTCAGTCCCACCCACCTACCCCCTGCCTCTTTCTGACTACTACCCCTGGTATCATCTGTGGGCACATTGCCATCATCTCCCCTGGTCTCAACCTACACAGCCATCCTACTGCCCTAGGATTGGCCTACATGAAAGTCTAAGGGTCCCATATTAGGACCCTCCTGGTCAAACCTCACAAGCACTACTGTATGCGGCAAAACAATCCTGATGAGGGTACGTGCAGATGTCACTTTTATACCTAACGTCGGTTTATGGCCCTTTTAAGAGATGTCACACGCACGTGCCTTCCTGGAACAAAGAATTGGGTATACTGGCCGGACTGTGGCGCTGCAAGCAGCAACTCCCTACTCTTATGAATAATGCAACATAGAAGAGAAGGACATCTAAGGTTATGGTAAGTTCTTACACAACTATTTTGTCTCCACACTTTGAGACTTCTTAAAAACAAGCACCATCTTGTATAGGATCAGAGGATCATAAGGAGTTACTAGTCTGTTGGCCCTGAGGCCCTTACAAGCCTAGCCAAGAATTTAGCCCATGTACAAACAACTATTTAAGAATGTCCTCTAAAACCACAAGTTTTTTTTTCCAGTTACACAAACCGACCAATAATCTTAGTAAAAAGGGCTAAAAGTTGTCATTGACTTGCTTAAAACTATAAAAACATAGTTTCAGTTTTAGAACACTTCAGATGCTATGTGTTTGCTCAACTCTGGGTATTGATTTGCATTTAAAATTGTCTGCCATTTTAATTCTTTATATTCTAATTTAGGTTCATGCTTTCCACCTCTGGGATCAGTTTCCAGCTCTGAGAACAAAAATGTTATGAATCATTTACATTCTGTGATATTTATAGAAGGCAGTATTCATATTTTACCAGTAACCCATGATTGGGTGTGGGCATCATGGGATTTAGCCACATTTGGAGTGATTGGATCAAGAGGGTGATACCTGTATGATTAAGCAAAGCCACCATGAGTAAATCCTGTGATACCAACATCCAGGAGTGGGTTATTGCTGTTATACAATTGCATTATTTAAGAAATAAATTGTTTGCTTTCTTAAATAATGTTTTTGTATTATGAGAGTTTATTGTTTTTCCTGCTTTCTCAGTTTCTTCTGGTTATACTGCGCATGCATATGGTGCGTAACATCCAGTGCTTGCACAGTACATCAGTGCAGTGTAAAGGAAGCAGAAGAGAGTATCTTCATAATGTTTTTCTCTCCCTTTCTCTTGCTCTCCTTTTTTGACTGACATTGGTAATGTCAGTCATTGCTCTTTGAGGAACATGGCAGTAAAGCAAGTAAGTTAAAAACACGTAAAAACTTATGCTACTTCTTCCTAGTGAAGCTCTGCATAGTTGAAAGGTATGATTACAGGCTTTGTGATCAATTGTAGTACCAAAAATTGAGTTTCAAATGTGCATAGTTTTGCAGAACGTCTGTAATGGTTGTTATATTTTGCCCTGTCCCTTATAAAATATGTTATAAATTGCTGTTGGGCATATATCAGTTAAAGGTTTTGCCATTGAAGACTGCTTCAGCAGCCAGACTTCTTTCTACTGGTATATGTTCTTTTGAGTGTCCAGTCAGTGTGCACTTTTTGAATACTAATGAGCTTTCATTGTATAATCTTTATCATACAGGGGTAGCTCGTTAGTATGCAAAGTTTTGCACGCTGATTGGTCAGCCCAACCAGCGTGCCAGTTTTAAAATCGAGCATATACCATTTGAAAAAGTACTGCCTCTGAAGTCCAGCTGGACTTTCTTCTGTTAATATATGCTATGAAACGCATAAATCCTGTTATTCTAGCAGCTTTCTAACTTTATAAGATCAACAAAGACAATGGGGACCTTTGTCCCCATTATTTAAAGTTTTGCAGTTTTCTTGAACCAAGAGATTGAAAGGTGCATACAGAGGGCAGGGAACATACAAGGAAAATCGGGTGCATTTCTTTAGTTTTGCATAATGTACGCAATTTTCCTTGTATTTTTGCCCCATCTCTCTTGTACCTCTAAGTTGTCCAGATTTCAGTTTTTTTTTTCAAAAAAAAAAAAGTGGAGAGCTTCCTTTCTCCATTGCTTGCTTTACTGTGTAGGAGTGGGAATGTCAGTCCCAAACGCATGTGTAGTACATCAACAAAGTGGAAGAATACAGAAACCACACAGAGGAACACCATGGCACCATTATACAAAGAGATTATTTAAGAAAAGTAATTTCTTTCTTTCTTAAATAATGTATAATAACAATAAGCGACTCATGGGTATGGGCATATGGAAAATTTACCCACAGCCGCCTTTATTTAATCACTCTGGCTTCGCCCTCATGATCAAACCACATCACCCATAAGTAAATATTCAGTATACCACACCCACTCTTTGTTTTTTTTTTTTTTTTTTAAGTAACTTCCATTTGCTCACATATGTGCTGGTTTAGCCTTTTAATAGTCTTGCCAGCTTGGAAACATCACATCCCATGTATACACCTAGGTAAACCACTATGTAACTATCATAGTTGTAAAACTTGTTTATTCTACTATTTTATCTAACTTTCTAAGGAAAATATGCGCTTCTGATCTATATCAGCAATAGAAACAACTTCTGTACATATGCATTCCTTTTGGTTTCATTGCTGTTATTAAATAATTTGTTACTTTTGGTGCTGTCTAGTAATGTTCAGATTAGAAGCCTTCTTGTTCACAAAGTTTTTTCACCTACTGTTTTGAACAGCTCTTATTTCCTTTCAGTATTCTGCAGCTGTTACAAATGATATCAGTAGCACCATTGTCCTTACTAAATGCCAAACACACACCACTAAATGCTTAATTTTTCTAACTTCAGCATTAGTTTCTGCTTTTGATTTTGAAAAAAAAAAAATCTCTACTATAACCTCTCTAGTGAAACAGACTTTCTAACTGTGCAGGCTGCTGTTGAAATTTATTTTCAACAGTAATCTTGAAATTCTGATAATTTTACACACATTTTTCTTGTTGTACAAAGGATGGTGAGTGTTAAAATGTAAAGTATTTACAGAAATTGATATATACATACATATACACACACACAAATGATAAAAATGTGTTGCTGAAGTTGTTATATCTAGATATGAATAGTTTTAGTTGATGTACTATACATAAAGTTTAAAAAATCTGCACTTTGATTTGTTTCAGCCACAAAATTTCCTAAAACATTCAATATTAGGATCACGTAGGTGTTAAGTCCACCAGTAAATCTAATATAACATTTTATACATTTAAACCATTCAAATTTCTACAAGGCAGTATGCTTCCAAAAGTCTAGTATTAAATTCATAAATAACAGAAGAAGAGTTGTCCCATTACACCTTCTGATGTGTATTTGTAATACTGTTCTTGAAAAATTAAGTTGTTCTTTAAAATGCTCAGATAGCATTAATAATTCCCAATAAATTACACAACATTGTCTTGAGGAGTGAACGTCTACAACAACACAGTCTGCTGTATGTGCATGATGTTTTACGTAAATGCATCAGTATTTAATGCCCATTCTTTTTTTTTTTTTTTAAATATTTTTATTAAATTATGACTCGACACAGGCGCACATCTGTCAACAGAAAAGATAAACCATATTATAATTTTTTTCATTTACTTACATACATTGTATGTTGCACATGTCTTATTTCTTTATAACAAGTGTCATTTAGTCCAACATTCCAAAAATTGCTCAATTCCTACCTTCCCTTAAACCTCACTCCTCCAAACATTTTTCTGCATGTATTGTTCCCAGAAATTCTATTTATTTTTATGTAATTTGCTTCTTTCCTTTTCTTAAGATGACTCTTCCAGTTCTTTTCTCTCTCTTGTAGTATATTCTGTATTTCAAATACTGTTGATTTCCATTTCCATTTTCTATTAGTTGCTTTTTGGCAACCAATAATATGTGTAAGTAATTCAGATCCTGTGTTCCAGCTCAAAAGAATAATTTCTTAAGTTACAGACATTTACTTCCTCCAAATGTCTGACCGAGTACTCTGTATGGAATTTTTAAAAATCTGCCAACACATTACAGTCCCAAAACAGCTTGTTCCGCAGTTACCTCTTACTTCATCATACCTCCAACATTTGCTGTAAACCTGACAAAATAAATTCTTTGTCTGCTTGGGGTATAACAGTACCTAAAAAAACACTTCCAAACAAAACCCCTAAAGCTTCTGGACTTTTTAGCATACTTGGAAAGCCATACATATGTCCTTCTGTTGTTCTGTTGTAAATTGTTTTTCCAGTCTTTCTTCCCAATCTTTTCTAGCCTCCTCTGATTGATTTGTGTAGTTATTGTTCAATATTTCCTACTGCCTGCTTAATTATCCCTTGTTCAGTCCATCCTTCTGCTTCTGTGCAACAACGATTGGATGTGCTCGATAGATCTCAAGGATGTGCACTATCACATAAAAATCAACAGGCACTCCAGGAGATTCCTGCGCTTCTGGCTGGGGGCCACTCATTATCAGTTTTGAGCCCTGCCCTTCGGTCTGGGTTCCTATTGGAACATCGAATTTTCAATTGCTTGATTCACTAAAGGTTGACCTTTAATGATTGAACAATTGAAAATTTGAACTATTCAAAATAAACATAAAAAAAAAGAAAAAGTAAAGGGTGTAGGCAGGGGGGGTGTGCCCCCACACCTCCCGCTACTTAATATACCAACTCCGAGATCGCGTTACAGTGTAGGAAAGGGAAATCTTCCCTTTCCGCACCGTAGTTCCTTAAAGTGTGATCTCAGAGTTGGTATATTTAAGTAGCAGAGGGTGCAGGGAGTCTTGCCCTCCTGCTTTAACCTGTCAGGGAATGTTTTCTTAGTTTTATTTTTTATTTCTTTTTAATTTCGAAGTTACGGAACTTCGATCATTTGGTGTCGACCATATGGTATTCGAAGTTCTGTAACTTCGATTTTGTAATAGGTAACCCTTCGGTCTCACCTCTGCCCCCCCCCTCCCGGGTGTTAAAATGTACGGCAGTGGTAGCAGCCCATCTCCAGCTGCAGGGTTTTCAGGTCTTCCTGTACCTGGGCAATTGGCTCCTCACACCTCCCACAAAGCATCTCCTCTCTCTAGCCATACATTTCACTCTAAGCCTATTTCGCGATCTGGGCATTACTGTCAACCTTCCCAAGTCCCACCTTGTTCCATGTCAGAGGCTGGAATTCATAGGAGTTCTTCTGGACACGGTGTTTGAGACTGCAGCTCTTTGCTTGCATAGGGTAGACATGACCTGGGAGCAAGTTCTCCTCCTGTATTGGGACAGTGTCCTCGCCCATCTAATTCTTCAAGCTCTTGGGTTGATGGCAGCTATTCAGTTTCCCCTCTCCAGGTATCACAAGCGGGTGCTTCATTGGACCCTTATGATACAGTGGTCGGGTCACCATCACCCTATGTCCATGCCAATCCAAATATCTCAAGTCAGCTGGCATTACTTAGTGTGGTGGCGCCAGTCCAAGGATCTTCTGTTGGGAAGACCTTTTTGTCTCCCGCAGCCCCAAACCACAGTGACCACGGATGCTTCCCTGTTGGGGTGGCGGGGCATTTTCAGGGAAGGAACGGTCCAAGGCACGTGGTCCCCCTCAGAGACCAAGTTGCACATCAACATCCTAGAGAGGAGACGTTTCTCCTATCATTGCAAGCCTTCCAGGACTATCTCCCTCTTGGGACTGTAGCAGTTCAGACAGGCAACATGGCTGTAGTCTGATACATCATCAATCAGCGGGGACTCAATCATACCCGCTGTGCAGAGAGGCCATGAGAGTGTGGTAAAGGGTGATGTCTTCCAGGCACTTCTTTCTTGCAACTCATATCCCTGGTGATTCCAGTGTGCTGGCAGGCAAACTCAGCAGGTCTAGCCTGAGTCCTCACGAGTGGTCCCTGAAGCAGTCAGTAGCAAGCCAGATTTTTGACCGATATGGTTTTCATTGCTGTGATCCATTTGCATCCCCAGCCAATCACAAATGCACCAAATATTTGTCCTAATTCCCCCTACCGGGGGAGTCACCCAGGGATGCTCTGATTCATGAGTGGCTGTCAGGACTCCTCTATGCCTATCCCCCAACCCCCCTTATTCCCAGATTTTTATAGAAAGCCTGTCACCTAAAGGTTCATCTCATCCTCATTGCCCACTTCTGGCCTCATCAGACATGGTTCTCCCTCTGGTCTCATCTGAAATATCCACCCTGAATATTAGATCCAGTCCAGCATCTCATTTCCCACCCATGGAGACTTCCTCCTCCCGACCTGATATCCCCGAGTCTGAAAGCATGGGTACCTCCAGTTCCAATAATTGTCAGTCAGGTTAAGCTGCCTTCTCCGGAGAAGGACCTATTTTGGCATCTCAGAAACCTTCTACTAAAAAGGTTTATTCCAGCAAATGGAAGAGGTTCTGTCATTGGGCTTGTCAGTGGGGCATTGATCCCTTTTCCACTCCGGGTTTGGACATTCTTTCGTTACTTTCCTCTCTGTTCCAACAAGGACCGAGCTTCTCGACCCTTAAGCTTCAACTGGCGGCTATTTCTAACTTTCACCTAAGTGATAGTCCTATGTTTTCTTCTAGGTTCTGCAAGCTCTTTCTTAAGGGGGTGTTCTTGTTTAGGACTCCTTTCAAAGATCTGTCCCCTCCTTGGGATCTTACTTTGGTGCTGCGGTTCCTGACACTACCTCCTTTCGAACATGCCATGAAGTGTGATATTAATTTTCTGTCTTGGAAGACCGCCTTTTTGGTGGCTATTACCTTTGCCAAGAGGGTCTCTGAATTGCAGGCTCTTTGCATAAAGCCTCCCTTCATGATTTTTCATAAGGATAGGGTCTCTCTCAGGACTAATCCTTCATTCATTCCTAAAGTAGCTTTGGAATCTAACCTTAATAAGTCTATTCAACTTCCCATCTTTCTTCCCAATTTTTCAAAAAAAGGAGAGTATCACCTACATTGCCTGGATGTAATAGGCAGTTACATTTCTTTTTGAAGAGGACTGAGGATTTTCGAAAGTCAGATCAGCTTTCCATAGCCTTCTCTCAGGCCAGGAAAGGCAGGGCCATTTCCAAAATGTCAATTTCACTTTGGATAACTTCTTGTATAGCTCACCTTTACGAAAACAACCAGAGGGATCTTCCCAAGCCTGTTAAAGCTCATTCTACTAGGTTGGTGGCTACCTCTTCAGCATTCTGGGCTAGAACTTCTTTGGATGACATTTGTGCTGCTGCCAGTTGGTCAAACCCCCACATTACAAGTTGTATTTGGCATTTAGGGGTAGAGCTTCATTTGGTTCTTTTGTGCTCTGACATGTCCTTTCTTGAGACCTCCCAGGGTTATGGATAGCTGGGGACTCTGACCCATCCGTGCTCAGTAGTGACACGGATAGCATCAGATAAAGTTATGTACTTACCATAACTTGGAATCTGTGCTATCTGGTGTCATTATTCATCACATTCCCGTCCTCCGTCCCGCTCCTTCTGGTGACCAGGGGTTTCTTGGAGTCATGGTGTGTTTGGGTCTGCTGTTCTGTGTGTGGACAGTGTCACTATCCTGATATTTGTCTAGCAAACTCAATCTGAGGATTATGGGTAACAGGAGTCCTTGGAGGGGAGGCACTTGAGCTCAGGCGCTGTCGCTCACTATGCCGGCTCTGATCTGAGGTCGGATCCAATACCTATCCGTGATGAATAATGACACTGGATAGTACAGATTCCAAGTTATGGTAAGTGCATAACTCTTTTTATTTATACTACTTTATACCTTGGTTCTCCAGTAAACTCCAGCCCCCTTGTGCCTATTTTCTGTACCTCTACTTGTAGTAGTCCCTATTGGGAAAATCTCCTTTCTCCATTCCAATGATGGCTTAGTTCTTAGAATACTTTCTGTCTCTTTATGAATATACTTTTTTGTATGGTTAGTATTCTTAAGGATCTGAATCAAAAATCACACTCTTTCCTTATTTTTTAACTCCATCTCCCGCCACTTCATTATCATCCCTTTTCCCTTTGAAATAAACTATTACTGCATAGCGCTAAAATATCCATTCAAGTCAGGCAGTCCTAAACCACTTTGTTTTGTAAGGATCAACTTATACCACTTAACTCTTGCCCTCTTCTCCTCCCAGATAAATTCTTTCAGCTGTATAGTTATTGACCTGAACTTCTACTCTGGTTGATAAAAAAATATATGCGGACCTCTGTATAAAACTAAAAGCACAAAAAACATCATCACTGCTTGTATCTTAGTATCCATATCTTTAAGCAAGAGCTTCCAGTTTCTCATTTTTATATTGTCATGGTTAGTCTCTTCCCAAATATCTTTAGCTGTCATAACAGAAGACTTTTTAATCCATACTCTTAAATACTTCATTTTATCAAGTCACCAGAAATGTGGGTATTACTGAACCAGTTTGTGTCAGTGTGTAATTTGCAGCTATACCTTTATTTTAACTTCATTAATTTTATATCACAAAAATACTTGAAACTGGCTAAAAAGGTGCCATAAGACAGAGATGTCCTTTTCTGGATTTTTCAGTTACAAAATATCTGCAAATAAAGCCAGCTTTTCTTGATTCCAATACTAATTATATCCTTTAATTTCCCTTATTTTCTTTGCCACTGACTCTAAATATAAAGTAAATAACAAAGAAGAAAAATGACACCCCAGTTTGGTTCTTCGTTCAGACGCAACTTATCAGAGAAGAACCCTCCGACTTTAATTCTAATCTCCGATCCTTCATATATATCATCCTAATTAACCTTATTTTATCAAAGAATTCCAGCGCTTCCATTGCCCTACTCATAATATTCCAGCTTACCCTGCCAAGTGCTTTTTGTGCATCAAGGCCCACTAACAACAGTGATATTCTCTTACATTCTTTTTCCCTCTGAATCATCGTTGTTTTATTAATTTTGTGAAATATTTGTATCCCTTCCATAAAACCACATCAGTCAGTATCTATCAATGCTGGCAACACCTTTGCCATTCTTTTAGCTAGTATGGACATAAACGCATTATAGTCATAGATTAAAATTGAAATAGGTCTGTATGAAGCTGGCTTTGATAGGTCTTTATCCTCTTTGGGTAATGCAGCCACCACAGCTTTCTTCCAAGATACTGGCGTATCTCCTGCTCTTAAAGTACTGTTAAATAAGATGTTCCAAATATTTATCTCTTTCTTGCCTCCTAACTTCCAAACTTCCACAGGAATACCATCTGATACTGGAGACTACCCTGCAGATTGATTTTAATCACTATTTTATCTCATCCCCTTTTGTCTTAACCATTAGGTGTTGAGCCTCATCTTCCTCTAACCTTGGCTTAAGTAAGTGTTCCATAAATATTTCCTCGTGCTTTTTCTTGTTTTTCATATTTCTTTGCTTTATACAAATTGTCATAAAACATATGAAATATTTCTAATACTACTATAGAACCTCTGCTTCTGTTTCTTGTCATAACCTCCCTTTCTACTTTCTGTTGCCTAAGTCATTGTGCAAAAAATATTTGTGATCAGGAGATCCAGTTTTGTCTTTTCCATTTTACCCAATGTATAGGTTATCAGATCTGATCAGATCTCACCTCAGCTCCTTTTAAAGGCTCTGGGATCCAGGGCTTAAGCTCCTCCCCTACCCATAATTCCCTCTTGTCCCTACAATACCACAGATCTTGTTTGCTTCTTGTAAGGTCAAGAAGTGATCCTCGAGGCCTCAGTGATCATATTCAGATAGGTGTTTAATTTTGTCAATATTTCCTAGTATATGACTAACGGGAGTCTATTCTTACATCTTTATACCACTTCTAGGTATTTTCTTTACCTTCCTCAGATCTTTGGAAATTTTTCTTCCCTGCCTTCTACAAAAAAAAAAAAAGAAAAAAGTCCTTGGCTCCATTCCCGTATACTTCAGGAAAGTCCATTCCTCCAGACCACCTTCAGTAGAGTCTTCATACAGGTCTTTTCAGTCATTGAGAAGCCTTTCCAAAGCTGACATCAGTAGATTGATGAAGAATTCAGATTCTAATAGGGGTCCTCCCAGCACCTCCCCCACTGAGGTCTTCGGGTGTAGCCCAGACAACACCCTTTAGGTTACTTCTCCTGTCCATCCTTCAGATTCTGTGCCCACAGTTCCAAGTGATGTTAATGGGAGAACTTTGTCAGAGTTGAGAGTGGGGCTGCTTTGATTCTGGCAGTTTCAATTTCAACTTTCACACTGTCGAATCATGAAATATCTCAGGGCCAAGGTACAGGGGTTGAGTTTGACTGTGAGGTTATCAGAGCTGTGTCTGCCTGTAGGTGCTTTGACCTTAGCTTGACTCTGATGTTCGAGTCATGTTGGAGCTGGAGATCTTCCTTCCTTAGGGTATTGGGAGGTCTTCCTTGGTACCAAACTCGGTTTTGGCATTTGAAGCCTTGGAAAGTTTCCTCTCCAGAGCTAGTGAGGATGCTTCTTTTATGCAAAGTGCACTGTCCCGGCTCCCTTTGGATTCAGCAGTGCCTTCCATACATCCTGTAGAACATCGACAAGTTCCCATTCCGATTAAGAGTCTTCTGCAGCGCCTCCTACCAAAGAAAGTCACAGGAAACATTCTTGCAAAATGAGGCATGTAGACTCCTGTTAGGAGTCACTCACTGAAGATACCAACTTCAGGGAAGTGGAAGGGTCTCCAAAGTCCCCCCAGAAGACAGCTCCTTCTAACAGATCCTTAAATTAATGAAACAGGGAGGGGATGGTTCTCTGAAGGCCCTTCCCAAGAGAACTTGGTGGTATTCCTCTAGACTTTTGACGCTGGCCATTTACTTCCTGGGTGATCCTGTCCACAAACAAGCTCATTGATTTTGTATTCCAATAATAGGCTTGAAAAGGAACCCAGTGTGGTGGAGCCAATCCCCAGAAAATCTGATAAAATTCTTATGTTTCCTAGAAATAGGCCAAATTGGAGCAAGGGTCCCCCAGTAGATGCCATGGTGGTAGCAGTGGCCACTAAGCAGCAGCTTCCTGAGGAGAACATCTCTGCTCATTCCTCTAACAGGGAGTCCATGGCATTGGACAGATTTGGGAAGCAGACATGTGCTTCAGCAATGTTTGCTGTTTGCAAGCTTATCTACCTGATTCATATAACTCAAAAAGTCATCCAGGAGATCTCACCCGACCAACAAGGATTCTTTTCGGTTCTAAAAAGGACTGGGGACCTCAGGCCCATTTTGGACCTCATTCACTCAAACATGTTTTTGAAATAGAGTTCCAGATGGTCACAGTTTAGTCCATTCTAATACTTTTGTGGAAGGATGACTGGATGTGTTCAATAGATCTTCAGGATGCGTACTACCATGCAAAGATAGCAAAGCAGTCCAGGAGGTCTCAGCTTTCAGCTGGGGGCCAGTAATGTCTAACTCAGAGCATTGCCCTTTGGTCTCATTGCAGCCCCCATGGTTTTCAAAAAAATGCATGCAGTGGTGGCAGCCTATCCAAGTCTGCAAGGGTTCCAGGTGTTCCCCTGTTTAGAGAACTGACTTCTGACCACTCCAACCTGAGATCAACTGACTGAAAGCAGGAAATTCTTGCTTCGGTTCTCTCATCACATAGGAATTACTGTAAATCTGAAGAAAAGCCAGTTGACATTGACTTAAACAGTAGAATTCATAGGATGCCACATGGACACAACCTCCCAAACTCTCGGTATCAAGAGTTCTCTGTCTGTCTCTTATAGTTTCTGAAGTTCTGTCTTCTACAAATTTCCCAACAACTCTAATTCTTCATAGGTGTGTACTAGGCTAATGGCCCTGGGGCCTTTACAAGCCTAGCCCGTAGAAGTGCCCTGGCATTGTGCCGCCCGTCGTTAGCTCCCAGTGCCTCTATCAGGTAGAGCGACTGCAATGATCCCTGGGGTGAACTTTCCATTTCCCATCCACTCATCAAGATTTGATCTGACAAGATCTTGAAGAGGGCTAGTAAGATGCTCTGCTCGACGTGTATGGGAAGTCTATTCATTCCAGAGCATCGTCAGTCTCTGGGTTATGAACCTGTCCCTCCAGCATGTTCTATTGATTGTGGTAATGAGGTTAAGGTCTCTGGAGCATGTGGTGCAGAGGAACTGGGATTTCTTTAGATGTAGCATTTCTAACAGAGCTGGGTCAGACATGGCTTTGTAAGTCAAGCAGAGATCACCTCTTAGTAGATGATATAAGACAGAGAATAGCTGGAGTTTTTTGAATCTGTCCGTGTAGGACATGTTTAAGGCCTAGGATCCTCTTCGTGAGGTGTTTTTGTGGCCTCTCCAGCTGTTGCAGGTGTCTAGTGAGGTACATGTTAAACGGGGGCATTATACTCTATGATTGGTCTAATGAGGGAAACGTAGAGAGAAATGATGACCTCTTTCTTCCTGGATGCAGAACCATTGGTAATGAGATGTGCCACATAGATGGACTTTCTGACCACAGTGGCAATGTGGTGGTCAAAGGAGAGGTTGCTGTCAACCTTTGTCCCGAGATCTCTTATAACACCTTCAATGGGCTCCCATTGATGTGGTAATTAGTGGGAACTGAGTTTTTCCCAAAGGGGATGATGCATTAAGCGTAAAGCCATGGTTTCAACACCAGTCATTGGTCTCAGTAAGGCCTTTCTGTAGGATGTCTGCATCACTTGGGGAGTTAATAATGTCTGCAGATTTGATCAGCCAGAGTCCCTCCGTGTTGGCCTGGACTTCTGAGAAGTAGATGCCAAACAGGAGAGGACCCAGGACCGATTCCTGTGGGACTCCACTCGTGGCAGTCTGACTTGGAGTACTCTGTGTGGTCTATCTGTGAGCCAATTAGCCACTCACTTAACGATATAGGGGTTGATGCCTAGTTTGATGAGTTTATCAATAATTCCTGAGTGATGAATGGTATCAAAGGCCTTGGCCAGATCATCCACCGCTCTGGTGACCGAGTCAAAGAAGTCAACCAGATTGAGCAGGCATGATCTACCTTTCACAAAACCAAATTGCATGGGATCTAGAGTTTGGAGATTCCCTATATCCTTGTTAATTAGGTCCATGATGATGTACTGCATAGCCTTGCATATCAGACTCTTCAGGCTAATGGGGAGATAATTTCCAGGGTGTGTAGTCGCTCCCCTTTGTGGAGGGGGATGACTGTAGCAGTCCGCCATTCGGTAGGGACAAAGTCTGAGCTGAGGCTGAGTGAACAGAGCACACAGGTGAGGTGTCATTTAATTTTGTAATTCATGTAGAACATAGCCAGGGATATTGTCGGGTCCCATGGAAGCTGTTTTCTTGGCCTTAGACAATGCAGCTTTAACATGTGCTGCAGTAACGCAGGATGCCTGGCATTCTTCTGGTATTGAGATTGGTCCTTTAGGGGGGTGAGAGAGGGGTAAAGCTGGCACTGAATCTGTTGGCCAGTATGTTGGCAGTATCTGTTGGCTCAAGTATAGGAGGTACCATTGTGCAGTAACTGAAAGCAAATCTGGGTATTGCCATGGAGATTCTTGATATAACTAAAGAAGACTTTGTGGTTGTTTTTAGTGTCTGCCATAATTCTGCCTTCATAGCTGGCTTTGGAGGTTTTGATGAGGAATCTCAACTTTTTGTTGAGGCTACTCAGGGAATTTTTCCAGCTTGGAACTTCACCTTTTTCTGCAACAGTTTATTTCTTGTGTTGTAAAGTTTGTTAATGGCAGGGGACCACCAGACTGTCTTCCTTTTTTTGGAGGAGAGCGTCTTGGTTCTGTTGGGTATGGCTAGTTCCATGCATTTATGTACGTGTTTGTACAGTGCATTGGTGCATGATTAAGCAGTCATGCATCTATTTTCCATTGGCATGGGTGCCGTGAAGTTAGCCACCTCTGTTTTTAGGAGTCCAAAGTCAACTTTGGAGAAGTTTTTCATGGTGGATACCTTTGCGAGTGGTGTGGGTGAGATGTGGATTTCCATGGTGTTTAGTTTGTGGTCAGATCTAAGCATGGAGGAATTGACTATTGATGTAGAGCAACAGTTGCCCATGTTAGTAATTACCAGGTCAAGGATGTTGCTTTTTCTAGTGGGGGTAAGAATGAGCTGGTCCAGGGCATTGGAATTCCAGTAAGTGTTGGGCCAGTGCATTGGTGCTTAAGTAGTTTTCCCAGTTGATGGAGGGGTAGTTGAGGTCTCCTAGTATGAGAGTGTTGGGTGGGACCTTGATAGATTCCAGGGTACTTAGGAATGTGGAATGAGAGTTTAGGGAAGTGGTTGGGGACCTATAGCACGCTATGACGTGGATCACAGTCATACACAATTTTAGTTGTACCTGAAATGTCTCAAATGCATAATGCTGGGCTACTAGTCTGGAGGTATGCATATCCTTTATGAATATGGAGACACTACCGCCTGTGGATCTTCAGTCTATGTTTTGGGGCTGAAAGGTGTGGAATGAGTTATAGCCTGGTAGTGCAGGGGTGCTTTCTGCCACTGTAAACCAGGTCTCCTTTACAGCACAAATGCAGATGTTCTCCATTTTGAGGAGTGCTTTGAGTGAGTGCATGTTGAGATTTAGACTTCTGGCATTGAGCAGCATGACCCTCAGATTGCATTTATTTATAGCTGTTACAGTGGTCATTTGGTCTTTGGAACTCCACCTAAAAAGGCACTAAAGGGGTGGCAACAGCCTTAGTCAGTACCCAGAAACCCAGGGGTGACAAATGCAGGTCATCTCTGGCAAGGCATCGAGGTCTGTCAATCATGTCATCCCAAGCAGACCGATACTGGATCCCCTTAGAATGACACCAGAAACGTAGACAATTGTTGAAGTCAATCATTTTTTGTTTGTACTGCAGTATCACTCTGGGTGATGGTAGGATACTACTCATGGCTAGTGTCATACCTGCCTAGGCCACATAATCCAAGAACTCCACCATGTCTGTCTTCATGTAGTCCAGGGAAGTGCATCTCAGGTCATTCGCACCCACATGGACAATGACAGAGTCATACTTGTACTTGTTGTGGAATGACTTGAGTGCATGTGTTGTGTGTCGGATTCTGGCACCTGACAGACAGCTGACTGTTAACCTTCTCCTTATTCAACCTAGTGAGTGGGACATCTGTGTGCCTCACTATTGAGTCACCTATGATTAGTGTATTGGGCAAGGTATTTAGCCTTAGGGGCTTAGGTTGAGGGGCACACTGTGGAGGTGAGCTGTGTGTCCTCTGGTTTGTGCTGTCTAGTGTTGGTCGAGTGCGTTTCTGTCTTGGAGGTCTCTGCTGTTTGGGTAAATTTCTATTGAGTGCCTCTGCGAAGATGAGTGTGTGGTTTGTGTTTTTATGTGAGAGCTGTGATAGTAGGTGTTCTGGAGGGCTATGTGTTCCATGTGGTGTGGTGCAGGTGTTGACCTCTTCTTGACCAGCTAGTCCAGTCTTGGCTGGAGAGTACATAGCTTCCAATTTGGTAATATAATGCCGCTCTCACAAGTCTGAGTGTTGGGAGGTAAGAGAAGAGGGTCCTCTGTGTACATGAGGCATTTGCTACACTGCTTCAGAATGCCCAGGTGCACCAAGTTAATAGGAGAAAGCACAGGGAAATGCCCTTTAATCATGCCAGGAGGGGTGGTCGTACCTACTGAGTACTGGAGCTATTTCCGTGAAGAACGACTAGTGCTGATGGCTCTTAGGTGTGGTATAATAATTGCTACAAAAACCTGTTGAAGTGCAAAGCGATTAGGCTATTTGAAATGTAAGAGAGAAAGAACTAGCAAGATCTAAGGGAAAAACTGAAGAGCAGACTTTCTGGTACCAGTAATAGTTTACTTCAGTCAGTCAATGGCTACTATAATTTTCAGTCCGTGATGACAGCCATGCTACAACCTTTTTGCTTCCCATCTGAACACCACATGTAGCAGCTACTTTTGACTAATCCTCCCAGAAGGCAACTGAGGGTTGCTCTAGTCCACAAATGGCCCTCAGTTCTCCTCTACGCTTCCCCTTGTGACCAAGTTTCTACAGAAAGCCATCTGGTGCAAGGCAGCAATGATTCTCATTGCCCCCTTCTGGCCTTGGCAAATTTGGTGTCCCTTTCTTTGGCCTCATCTGAAATGCTGTCCCTGGGTGCTGAGCCCTCTTCCAGACCTGTCTCGCGTGTCTGGCCAGCTTCACCGAGTCTTGATAGCCCTGAAGTTAACCGCATGGTTCCTTCAGTTCCAGTGATGGTCAGGAATGGCAGGCTTCCTGCTGCAGTTGTACACATTTTTTCCTTATCTTAGAAGCCTAACATGAAAAAAGTTTACAGAAATAAATGGAAATGATTTGCTGCTTGGGCTTTCATTAAAGGCTTAGGATACTTTCTCAGCATGTTTACCTTTTATTCTAGGTTTCGGGTTCTTCCAAGAAGGTGTCAGTTTTTCAACAGTTAAGGTTCAGCTAGCAGCCATATTCAGTTTTCACGTGGGAGGAAAACAGAACTCCATTGCATCTTTTAAACTTTCTAAGGAGTTCTTGAGGGGAACATTTCTTCTCAGACCCCTAGCAGAAACCCAATCTCTCCGTGGGATATCACCTTGATGCTTTACTTCCTAACCCAACCCCATCCCCCTTTGAATGAGCAGCATTAGCAGATCTGAAACTTCTGTCTGAGAAAAACATTTTCCTAATGGCCATCACATCAACCAGGCAATTTCTGAGTTACTAGTCCTATCTTGCAAACCTCCTTATTTTATTCTTCATAAGAATAGTGTATCCCTTCGGACCAATCCAAACTTTCTTCCCAAAGTGGCCTTGGAAGCTGCTTTTAACCAGAAAACTACTCATCAGTTTTAGCAGATGAACTTTTTTATTTCCATCTCAAAGGCCAAATTGGGCCAAGGCATTTCTAAGGTCGCATTGTCCAGGCAGCTCTCTGCTTATATTGCCTTTGTATATAAAGAAAGGGATTGACTCTGCCACACTAACCCAACGCTCTTTCAGCTAGAGTGGTGGCAGACTCCACTGCTTATTTTGCTAGGATGCACATAGACGAGATTTGTTCTGCAGCTAGTTTGTCTACTGTTCATACATTTGTATATCCATTATAAGTTGGACATGCATTCTAGGCCCTGTGCATCCTTTGGGTCCACCATTCTCACTATCCTTCCATGAGACCACCTGGGGTGACTAATAGCTGGGGAATCTGTCCCATACATTGATTTGGACAGAAAAAACAGCATTGGATATGAGTTATGTACTTAAAAAAACACTATATATCTGTGTTGTGTTTTTACATCCGACTCAACCTTCCCTGCCTCTGTTCCCTTTACCCAAATTGTCATGTAGTGGTTCTCGATTGATTAAATGGTCCTATCCAGGACCTTGTCAAATATTCAGCCTTGAGCAGTCTTCTCACCCTTCGTATGCTATTCTCATCTTTTTATGTTTTTTAGATAATGTATTAGATACAAGTGGACAATTTCAATCTGAGGTATTATAGGGATAAGAGGAAATTATGGGTAGGGGAGGAGCCTGAGCATTGGATCCAAGAGCTGGAAAAAGGTACAGAGGTCTGATCTGATAACCAATTAGTTGACTCGGATGGAAAAAAAAACAACAAAACAACAAAACTAATGTCAGAACTGTCTTTAAACAAGTTTATTCATATACATTTTTTTTCTGGGGCAAATCGAGGAGAAACAGAATGCATGTTCTGAAGGTGAACTGCTATGTCAGTTGTTACCTGAAGAGGAAACACAAGTCCAGAAAGACAGATCAGTTATTTTTTCCTTTTCTTCAGGTAAGGAGGTACTTTTAGTGGCTTAGGAGACGCTTTCCAAGTGGATTGTTTACTGCATTGTCCATTGCTGTCAGGCAGCTAGCGACCCACTGGAAGATGCTGCTGTCTGAGGCCGTTCACTGAGTAATGTTGCTGTTTCCAGTAATTGCTTCAAAAATGTTTCGGTTGTAAGCATTTTAATTGTGGCTGCTTGGTTGCTTGGACTGTGATTTCAGAGATCAAGTCATCCCTTGGCACTTTGGTGCTTCACTATTCAGTCTTCTGTGCCTGTGCCTTTTGGCCTTTCTGTAACCTAAGCCTCCTAAGAAGTATGTTTTGCTGTTTGTGATTATTCCTAACAGTTGTCTTTTGAAGCAGATGTGTACTTAATAGCATCTTCTCCATCTAGCATCTGCCATTGGATTTTCCTGTAATGTGGGCAGTGAGTTTTTGTGTTTTCTTTATCATTCTCTCTGATTGTATCTCACACTGGGGGGCAGAGGGGGCTGTATGCTCTTTCTTTATCCACCATGTGGCAGTATATCACAGACTGGAAAGCAGAAAGGGCCGTATGCTCTTTCTTTATCCTCCATGTGACAGTATATCTCAGACTGGGGGTAGAGGGGACCATATTCTCTTTCTTTATGCAGTATGTGGCAGTATGATGTGCACCCCCAGCTGGAGGCACTTGTATCTCCAAGAATGGCAGCTAGAGAAAATTCATAATTTTGCCAAGTTGGAAATATAAGGAAAAATCCCAACAGTCAGTGCAGAAAACCACTTTAGAGATAATCTGATATGGCAAGCACTTGGGTGAGTATGTATAAGTTGTTTATGGTAGTTACCTGTGTAGCAATAGTTGGTCTTTTTTGAGAGCTCAAGAAGTGTGTAGAAACATTTGCACATGATTACTTGCTTTGAGTGGATGGAATTCTGTCCATCATAGCTGTAATAAACAGTCTTTTTGGGCTACTTAATTCCTTTGTAATGTACATGCACCATGCTTTATTAACACTTAATACACTCAGTCTTTGGATCTAGTCAGGAGACCACAAAGCACTGAGTTGTTGTTCTTCTTTCGGCTTTTCCTGGTTAGCGGTCGCCACAGCGGAACTCTGTTCCGCTAATGATTGTCAGTAGATTTTTTACAGGTGCCAGCTCGACGCCCAACCTTCAACGAAGGCACGCCCATTCTATGCATGTCTTTCGAACGCCACTCGACCGCAGAGAGGACATGCAGATTCCACACAGAAGGCACTCCAGCCAAGAATCGAACGGGAGAACCTCTTGCTGTGAAGCAACAACACTACCGCTGCACCACCGCGGCTATACCACAAAGCATTGAGTATGAATCTGAATTACATTTATTTTTTTTATTTAGTAAATTGATTGGAATAAAGGTGTTACTTTCATTGTTTTTTTGTGCAGTGTTGCATTATAGTCTGATAAATATATCTGTTGCAAGCACCTCTTGCACCATTGTGTAAACATATCTGTGAATGAAGGGACCTGTTTGCATATATCATCTTTTGTATAAACCTTCTTACCTGCAGATTTAATATGTGCTTTTGTCTTTTATGCAGAGTTTGAAAACTGTAAATGGGTTCAAAGTGAAGGTGGACCAGGAAAAGGTACTCAAATGCTTGGAACTCACAAGCTGGGTTGCAAAAATCATAAAGCAACAGGTAAACCTTATAGTCATTAACTGCTATAGTTTCATAGTCTGTATACTCATTGTAGGCCAAAGTAGCCAATAAAGACTGAGATTTCCTTGATGCCAAACCATTATTTATTCATCACCCTTCCAGCCATGAAAGTACTACCCTAAAGTAGTTCAGAGGGTAAACCATAGCTATTCCTTTTTCCATCCATTCCATTCCAGTATGTAGTTCTGCCTGCAGGATTCAAATACAGTATTTGCTTAGATCTGATGGAAAGTTGAACACATGAATGAAAACATAACACTGTGGTATCCACTATTTTAACCAAATATTATATCTTGTTTGGCAGCAGAATTTGAAACCACTTTCTTCATTTTATAAACTGTATCCAGAGCAACTTTTTATGTTATGAAATGTATGGTTTCCATAAAGGTGCATGAGAAGGATCACTGCAGGAAAATAGAAAACACAGTTGGAACATGTTCATAGGTGTTTACTAGGCTAACAACCACAAGGGCTTTTTTTAAGCATAGCCATGTATTCCAAATCTCTGACAAGTTCTGTTACCCTTGATAAGTGTAAGCAGGGCCTTGGGAGATGAAACACTTAACAAGTTAGGGCCTGGAAGATGAGCCATTTACAGGCTGCCTGTGTCCTTTAAAGACTTAGGTGCCAAACCAGGGATGAATGTTCTGTTCCCCAGCCAACTGTCCAGGTTGCACTTAAATTGGGTTAGGGAGAAACTCTGCTTCACATGGATGGGGAGCCTGTTCCAGAGATGGGATAGTATCTGGGATACATACCTGTCTCTCCAGAAGGTCCTATTTATATCATAGGCAAGATTTAAGTCTTTAGAATGGGTAGTTCTAGTGCTCTTTTGTGGATATGCAAGAGATCCATCAGAGTGGAGTTTGATAATGCCCTGTATGTCAGGCATAGCTCCCCCTCAAAAGCCTGTAGGAGACTGGATACAGGGATAGAACCTTGAGGTGGTCTGCATAGGACATTTTACTTTAGCCCTGTATTCTTTTAGTGAGGAACCTTTGTGGACTTTCCAGTTGTTGGGTATTCCTGGTTAGGTACATGCCAAAGGGAGCAGTGTACTTATTGATAGGTCTGATGAATGCCAAATACAGTGGAACAATGACTTCCTTGGACTTAGATGCCATACCTTTGTTTAAAAGTTGCGCAACATAGAATGATTTCCTAACTACTGTAGACACATGATGGTCAAGGCTAGATTACTGTCTGTGTGTGTCCCCAAGTCCCTGAGTACTGGGTCAACTCTGAGGGGTAGGGGTATGTTGTCAGTATGATAGTTACCAGTGGTGGATGACTTCCCGAAGGATACTATTATGCACTTTTAGTTTTAGTCCATGGCTCTGATACCAGTTGTTTGTGTCAGCCTCTCATGGAGAACATTTGTGTTGGCGTGGGATTCATTGACGGCTCCTAATTTGCAAGCATCTGCAAATTTAGTTAACCAGAGACCACTGGCATTGGTTTTGACTTCAGAAAAGTAAATGCCAAAAAGAAGCAGTCCAAAGATTGTTCCCTGAGGGACCCCACTCGTGACTGGCCTCTTTGTAGAGGTGGACTCCCCAATTCTAATTTCCCGGGTCCTGCCTGTGAGCCAGTTGGCTATCCACCGGGTGACATACGAGTTTGTACCTAACCTCTTTGGTTTGTCAACAATGCCCTAGTGGGGTATTGTGTCATATGCCTTGGCCAGGTCAGGGTAGGCAGTGTGAACAATTTTGCCCTCATCCATTGCTTTGGTGACCTTCTCAAAGAAGTCCACCAGGTTAAGTAGGGGTCATCTGCCCTTGACAAAATATATGCATAGTTATTTGGTATTATATAGATTTAGAAGTAGGTAGCATATTATTTTTTGTTCCGGTCTTCTTTTCACCTTCCCCACTTTAACCCCTTTCTTTGTGACACACACAGTGAGAGAAGGACATAAGATACTGTGTGTCTTCGTAGATGGGGAGGGGCTTTTTATGACTATAAGCCCTTTAGATTGCCAATAAGGTAAGTGTGACTTGCGCTCAGTTGAAAGCTGTGCTGATATTCCAAAGAATATACTGCAGGAGCGATTGTTTATTTTATGGTTAACAGATCAGTTACAGTTTCCAGTCTTCATGAGAGATTCTGCTGCTCATTCTATCATTGCATCCTTTAGGAACAATTCCTATCATTCCCACTGGGAAAGGCAAGAAGGCAGTGCCTTGTTACTCCTCTTCCTCTATCCTCAGCCAACTCCCCAGTGTGCGATTCACTATTCAGTCCCTAGTCACCAGATAGGCATCTTATCCCTATTTCGGAAGGCCTGCAGATGGCACTGTAGGCCCCACTTGAGTCAGTCAGCTCAATTTTTCATTCTTCTCTCAAGGTCCACACTTAAGATATTTTCTTCACACTTCCATCATTTTGCCATATTTCCTCAAATGTCTCTTGCAAACATTGTTGATGTTTCTCACTTTACTTTTCACCACTTTCTTTGCTAGGATGTTCCATACATTATCTGCTATGTATATGCTGAAACACTTTCTTAGGCTGCTCTGTTGGAAATTGTTAGAGATCCATTGGAATAGCTGTATTCTTTCTGTGGTGAATGTTGCACAGATTTTCATAGTCCATGTACAAAGGTTGACATCCGGGATGAAATTTGCACAGTACTGATGTTACTGTTTTTTTATGTGCAGGTACTTTGTAATTCTTCAGTTCAAGTATTTATATACAGTGAATAAATTTGTACAAGTGCAGTTTTTAATAGCTGTGGAAAAGAACACTGGTGTAGTTGTATTTGATTTTTTCTGTTCTGAATGTAATTCTTGGGGCCAGATTTAATAAAGCGTACACTAAGTGTAGACTGTTCTGAGTGAACATAGAACACAGACAACTCACACCTTCTTCCTCCTAATTTTAGTTTTTCTACTAATATTCTTACAGCTTTAAATACTGACAGGGATTCATAAAGGTTGCCACAAAGAGTAGACTACATGTGCACGTAGTGTAATCTTTGAGTGACTAGAAAGCATAAACAATGTGATAAGAATTTTATTGAATACATATCGTGTTCACTAAGTGTAGACTTTATTGATTCTGGCCCTTTATCTATTTGTAATAACACTTTTTGTACCACTTGCATAGAGCTTCTTTAGCCATTAATAGTATGTAGCTTAAAATCTTTCTTTTTTAGAGAACTGAGCATTTTAAGACATTGATTTGCAGCTGCATGGTGTCACTGTTTGAAAACTTAAGAAAAAGATCATATTCCGCTGAATATGGATAATTCTGCTGAAAATGGGCCTCATACCCAGTCGGACATTACCCTGTAAACAAAATAAATATTCCACCCATTGTTGCTGAACAGAAAACTGTAGTAAATCTCAGAAACTGGAGTTCAAACAGAGATCTGAAGGAAAAGACATGAGTGGTTCTGAATGAATAAATTTTGATAAAAGGTAAATTTTGGTTCATTGGCTCATCTGAAGCCCGGTGCCGATTCTTGATGTGGTGCACCTCAGCACTAGGTTGAGAAGCAAAAAAATTAAGCTTCTTCTGAATGTGCCGTTCCTCTATGGTGCGTAACATCATTACATAATCCCCTATAGTATTGACGTGAGCAGGGCCGGTGGTAGCATTTTGGGGGCCCCCAGCACATATCAAGCTGTGGGCCCCCTAGGCACTTCCAGTCTACGTATCACCCTTTCACTGCCACCCTTCTTAAGCAACCTTTTAGTTCATGCTGCAAACTTTTAGGAGTAGTATGCACAGACTGAGCCTTTGTTACAATACAATATTCTTACATTACAAGACTTGCGTAGTATACTGTGTTGGCCCAACTCACAAGGGACATTTACAGTTATTGGCATTTAGTTGCAGCAATGATATATTGTAGCAACTTTATGTATAGGTCTAAACTTAGGTGAAATGGCACCCTAGGCCTACTGTTTTAGATCCCACCCCATGCACAGCAGCCTCCAGTCTTCCCCTGTCCCCCTCCACATCTTGGGCTCCCATACCATGCACATTACCTTTTTCTTCCTTTCCTCACATTTTGCCTTACTTTTCAGCTTTTTCAAGAAGTTATAACTTTCTATATGCTCTGAAGCCCATTTTAAAGTTTTTATTTTCTTTTTACACATCTTTTCATCCAATAAAGGCTTAAACAGAAATTATGATTAAGTGAAGAAATTTTGTTGCTGTTCAGCTTTAGTTTTCATTGCATCCTTTCAACACACATTTTCTGAGCAAGACAGTACAGTAATAACCATTTAGGAAATAAGAAAAGAATTTCAGTTTTATTTTTTTCTTTCAAGGAAGACATAAGTTGTACTGAAGGCTTAATGTTCAAAGATGACAAAATAGTAGCTCACAATAAACTAACAACCCTTTGTTGTCTAGATACACAGGCCCTATCTGGGAATTGCCTGCCTTCCAACCCCCCCAAAAAGACAGCTTTTCATTTCCTCTGGTGTTAGACTGGGATGAAGGCAGAGGTTCAAATTACCACAGTTATGTATTTCAAGGGACTGCTGATATACAGATACATAGTATGCCTCCTCACTCCTCAATCCAAACTGTCAAAGGTAGCTACCTGTATATGTGTCCTAAGTGTGATTGTGAGGAAAGTGAAAAAAAAAAGATTGCAGTAACAAATTCTACTTTGTTGCTCCTACACACGTTGTAGTAACCTTCTTTGTACACCTCTGAAGTATGTAAGAAAAGTAAAATAATTAATGACCACACTGTCCTCACCCCAAACTCGAGCTTTAATGACCTCATGTGCACACCTCTGAGATTTGACTGTGAGGAATAGCACCACAGGCCCCCCCCCCCATATAACCTACAGCACCTTTCTGTACACAGTCATCTGAGCATGGCTGGTTTTAGGATGGGTGCAGTTGAAAGCAGAGGCCATTATCAACATTATGCTAACAGGGTCATATCACAGTCCTTTTGAGGTTAAAGAACATAATCAGAAAATAAATATATATTTTTCTCCTCATTTTTCCTCAAACAACAGCATTTGTGGGGCCCACACATTCATGGATGATTAAGGGAGTCCTTTGTATCCATTTATACAGTCTGGGGAGTAGGGGTCCCCAGTGTCTTCGAAGATCTAAGTGTCTGAATGTTCTGGGATGCATGTTATGCCTTACTTTTGAAATATCATTTCTTGTTAGCTACATTTTTTTACTGACACTCAGAAGAATAATGTACATATCCTGGCATTATTGTGTGCGTGCACAGATAAAACTCACTGACATCTTTATACACACACACACACACACACACACACACACACACACACACACACACTCGCAAGCCATAGCAATATTAGTTCTGTACTTATTTCAGCAATACATTGTACAACACTGGTACCAGCAAACCAGATTAGTGACTGCTGTTAAGTAGTCATCAGACAGAGGCAGGGATGGGTCACTTTTATTTACCTTAGTGAGGAATAATACAAACCTCTCATTGTCCCTAATTTCACAGACCTTCCCTGATTTTGCACATAATTTTGTTCTGTTCTTTGTAACGCATTCGATTTGCTTGTAAATCATTCAGGATTACAAACAGTCAATAAATCCAGACATTAGAGTTTTATACTTAATGCCCAAAAATCATGTTGATACAAAAGGTGTTATTCTATTAACTTTTTCATTGAATCAGAGTAATATTTAAAATGTGTTCCTGATTTTGAGCCTTTATTCTGCTATTCTTCAGTGAAGAAGTTGAGAGTTGGTATTCTGCATGTATTTATAAAACTCCCTAAAAGAGAAAACCATCCCTGAAGATCATAAGTGTTAGCTCTTCTTAAAATCCAAGGCATGCATGGACACTGGTCACACTGGGCTGCTGATCTCTCTAGTGCTTACCCTGCTCATGTTCATTATCAGCTTTATCCTAACAGGGTCATATCACGGCCCTGTTCAGGTTAAACAGAATAAACAGAAAATGAATACATTTTTTTCTCCTCATTTTCCCCAACCAGCAGCAGCTTTTGTGGGGCCCCCACACAGTGAAGGATGATTAAGGGGCCCCCTTGCAGCTACAGGTATTGCAGGCACCTAAAGCTGGCTATCTTGTTAGTTGTAGTGTAGACAATGTCCACCAGCAGGGTTTAACTAAGCCATAGACACTATGTTAGTGGTAAAATATTTAATGGAATTACGAAGGCTCTTGATTGATAAAACATTGTTACTATAACCAAAGATATTTTTGAATTTTAAATGAGATATAAATAAGCATTATTACCCACCTGGTTTATTAAGTGTACAAGATTGATACTAGCTTTTGTTGGTTTGGCAGACGTTACAAAATATCAAGGTAAGATAACTTACCATGGTTGGGGGCCCCCCAGGAACAGGGGGCCCCCAGCGACCGCAGGGTTCGCTGGTGCCTAAATGGACGTGAGATTGAATAAAAAAAAGCTTTCTCTTACTCCTTTGATGTGGCTTTCCTCCCTGGAGTACCATGCAACTCTGTAATGTCCGTGCGCATCAATGTGAGGAGCAACAAAAAAAAACAAAAGATGATGCGTGATAGTGATCATACCTGTGGCACCTTGCACCCAAGGTGGCTGCCCGTTCTCCCCACTCTAGCTACACTTCTGTAGTTAGTGCTAAAAAAGAGTCTCCAGTAAACTATCAGGGAGTTTAATCTCAGCGCTGTTGTGGACATGCACATTAACAGTAAAACAAACGCACCCTACCCCATTCTTTCTCAGTATCGCTACTAGTGACTCTCTCTCTTTTTGTGCTGTTTCCAGCAAAAGTATTCTTCATTAAACTGACTAGTCTGGCAGACCAGCAGAAAAGCTTCTCTTTTCACACTGCCTTGTCATCTCCTAATAAAGACTGGGGATGAAATATTAGCCAGTTTGAGTAACATCAGTAAAGGACATACATGGGCAAGCTAAGGGAGGCCTGTACAAGCTTCACCCGTTAATATCTTCTTATATCATGTGTCAATTGGGAAATAATGTAGATAAAAGTATGAAAAGTTCTATTACTGAATTGTAATAGGTGCCACTCAGTAGTGCCCCGATGGTATCATGCCTTTAGAGAATATGAATGGATCTTCTAGTGAGTTATTTGGTAAAGAGTGAACTACAAATGATTCTTTCTCTGATGCAAGCCAGCAGAAAGAAAAGAGGGAAAAAAAATCTTTTTTTTTTTTTTTTTTTTTTTTTTTTTATTCAGCAGTATTTATTATATTTTTTTGAATTTATTCATATTTTTGCCTAGTATAGTCCAACTAGACATAACATTGTTCAGTGGATACCAGAGTGAATGGCTGCAAAAAATCAAAATACAATGAAGAAAATATTCTTTTAAACACATAAGTGTTGAAGCACCTGATATTAAATCTCATTTAATCTCAGAGAACTAGGCATAGCTCCTCGTGGTCCCCTGCAGAGTTCCTAAGCCAGCAGAGAGCAGAAAAAGCAACTTTCTTGATCATAAGTATTTTTTAAACTTTTTAGTTTGCATTTTTCGATCTTTTGAGCTTTTCGACTACTGTTTGTGCCTATATTACTGTTTTATTACCTTATTTTCCTGTTTTTGTGAGCTTATATTGTTGATTGCACTTGTGGGCTAAAGTATTGCTTAAAAGTAACAAACAGGCTAATACACTCAAGTGTACCAGCCTTTGATAGCAATTTAGTCGAAAACAAAGCATTTACTGCATTTTTTTCTGTCTGTTTGCAATAAAAACAAAAATATTTCTCCTTTCCTAAACTTTCCTAGCTAGTTGTTCCAGTGATCAGATTTTGCTGATCCCTGGGCTTTGTATTTGGTTTCTGTGTTCCTCCATTTTCTTGTGTGGCCAGAGGTAGTTTCTTTACTCACCAGTGGGAGTGGGGAGTACTGAGCTGCTTGTTTGTCCTCAGAGGAGTGGTTAGAAGCAGCAACTAGTAATTAACGGCCATTTTGGGTCATTTCCTGTTTTTCCAGCCCCTGCTATAAAGCACGCTTTGGCAGGCTTTTCTGGCATTAGAGAACTAGGCATAGCTCCTCGTGGTCCCCTGCAGAGTTCCTAAGCCAGCAGAGAGCAGAAAAAGCAACTTTCTTGATCATAAGTATTTTTAAACTTTTTAGTTTGCATTTTTCGATCTTTTGAGCTTTTCGACTACTGTTTGTGCCTATATTACTGTTTTATTACCTTATTTTCCTGTTTTTGTGAGCTTATATTGTTGATTGCACTTGTGGGCTAAAGTATTGCTTAAAAGTAACAAACAGGCTAATACACTCAAGTGTACCAGCCTTTGATAGCAATTTAGTCGAAAACAAAGCATTTACTGCATTTTTCTGTCTGTTTGCAAAAAAAAACAAAAAAAACAAAAATATTTCTCCTTTCCTAAACTTTCCTAGCTAGTTGTTCCAGTGATCAGATTTTGCTGATCCCTGGGCTTTGTATTTGGTTTCTGTGTTCCTCCATTTTCTTGTGTGGCCAGAGGTAGTTTCTTTACTCACCAGTGGGAGTGGGGAGTACTGAGCTGCTTGTTTGTCCTCAGAGGAGTGGTTAGAAGCAGCAACTAGTAATTCATCGGCCATTTTGGGTCATTTCCTGTTTTTTCCAGCCCCCTGCTATAAAGCACGCGTTAGCGTGATTTAGCACGATTTAGAGCGGAGCTGCTACCGTTGCACACTAGGGCAGCGCCGGTTAATCAGATTTAAACTATTAGGGCTACCTAAAGTCCACTCTTCAAATTTTCCCTTAAAACTACCTTCCTCAAAGTATACTACTGTTCTATTTAGTGTATCCTACAACTATAAATTATCTCTACTTGACTCCCAAGTAGACTATTCTCTATCTGTATAGCGAAGCACTTGCTCCTACAGTACTTATCACCTCGATACAGCACTCTTGTTATAGAAAGTACCCCAAAAAGCAAACCCCATTTCTCGGTCACCCACATCCCCCAGAACCTTTTCTTAAGTTTTTCTGTCTATTCCTTCTAGCATGTCGAGGGATCAGTTGCTAATGTCCTTTCCTGCTCAGCTGGTGAACCTGGGAATATTGAGGCAATGTTACAATTGCCTCATGTACACAGACAACCCTCTCCTCCTCCCACAAAACACAAATACATGTGAGAGATGCAACTATACGGCCAAACTGGAGGCTGAGCTCTCTCAACATAGGACTGGCATGAAAAGACAGGAGGAGAAGGTAACCACACACACTATAGACCCAGTCTCTCATAATACCATCACAACCTCAAATCATACACATAAACACAAAAAGACATACTCGGAGGCTCTGATCAAAAATCTACCAAAACAGCAGAGGCCACCAAAGCAGACACCCAAACAACTACCACCTCAGAACACAACACCTGCAACACATAGACCACACAGTCAGAGTGTCAAGCAGTCACAGCCCTTAAGGCCAAACACAATGCCAGACACACTAGTCATTGGTGACTCCATAGTCAGACACACTGACGTCCCGCTCACCAGACTGAGTAAGGAGAAGGTCACAGTAAGCTGCCTGTCGGGTGCTAGAATCCGCCACATAACGCATGGACTCAGGTCTCTCAACAGCAGGTACAAGTACGACTCAATCATTGTCCACGCTGGTGTTAATGACCTGAGACGTACCTCCTTGGACTACATGAAAAGAGACATAGAGGAGCTCTCTGATTATATAGCCCAAGCAGGTATGACCCTGACCTTGAGCAGTATCCTACCTTCACCAAGAATGATGCCACAATACAGAGATAAGATGATCAGCTTTAACAATTGGCTTAAACTCTGGTGTCATTCAAAGGGGATCCAATGTCTGTCTGCCTGGGATGACATGCTGGACAAGCCACGCTGCTTCACAAGGGACGGCTTGCACTTGTCACCCCTGGGATTCCGGATTTTGGCAAAGGCTCTTGCCACCCCCATAGTGCCTTTTTTAGGCAAGGCTCAAATTCTAAACCTACCACCCGAGAACAAAACAAAGAAAAAAAACTAAGGGTAATGCTGCTCAATGCCAGAAGTCTCAACCTCAAGATGCACGCACTCGAGGCCCTTCTCAGTATGGAGAACATCGATGTCTGTGCTGTGACAGAAACCTGGTTCAAGGCTCCTGAGAGCACCCCAGCACTATCAGGTTTTACCTCATATCATGCGTTCCGACCCCAAAACCCAGACAATACCAAGAAAGGAGGAGGGGTATCCATATTCATCAAGGACACCCACACCTCAAGATTGGTGGCATCGCACGATGCATTGGAAACCATCCAGGTGCAATTAACCATAGGCAAGATTGCTCTGCAATTTGTAGCATGTTACAGGCCACCCTCGCAAACTCAGGAACCTCATATGGCCTTCCTGAAAACACTGGAGGGATAAATGTATCTCCGAACACCATCATACTAGGTGACTTCAACTACCCTAATATAGACTGGGAACACTACTCAAGCCCAAACACTCTAGCCCAAAAGTTCCTGGAATTCATAAACTCAAATGCCATGGAACAACTAGTCACCATCCCCACAAGAGGAGAAAACATACTTGATCTCATCATCACGAACATGGGAGCACAATGTTCAATGCCGGAAGTATACCCCTCACTGGTGAGATCTGATCACAAACTAATCTCGCTGGAGGTCCTCATCCGCCCCACCGAAATGAAAAGACCACAGTAAAGAACTTCTCAAAGCCGACTTCACACTTCTAAAGACTAGTGTGGTCTCCTTTAAGGCCCCTGAGCCGGCGGTTAACATTACTCAAACCGCTGAATCACTTACAAATGCCTTCTACCAGCACCTGCAGGGCTGCATGGATCAGGCAATCCCAAGCAAAACAAAGACTCTTTGTACCAAAGGCAAGCGTCCAGTCTGGTTGACCCCAGCCATGAACAAAACTCTACAACAAAAGGAGAAAGCTACTACAAGATAGAGCAAAATCCTTAAAAGGTAAGACACCGCTGATCACTATAAGTAAAAAGCTAAGAGCTCTCATAAAATCATCCAAAGCTAATTTTGAGAAAAAAATAGCTAAGGACTCTAAAGACAACCATAAGGCATTCTTTAGCTATGTCAGAAACCTAGGAGGAAACTCCCAGATATGCTCAGAATTAGTTCAAAATGATGTGAAGATTACTGATCCTACAGACATTGCCAACATACTGGCTGACAGGTTCAGTGCAAACTTCTCCCCCCCTCCCCCCCCTAAAGGAGAGATATCTATACCAAATGATTGTAGCCCCCAAACATCTCTAACGCCCAGGTGAGAACTGCTCTCTCCAAAGCAAAGAACACAGCATCCATGGGACCTGATGGTGTCCCCGGCTGTGTGCTCCATGAACTCAACGAGGAATTAAACCCACAGTTAGGACAGCTGTTTAATCTTAGTCTCACCTCCGGATACGTGCCAGGAGTGGCGCACAGCGACTGTGGTCCCACTCCACAAAGGCGGTGCCTCCACCGACCCTGGAAATTACCGTCCCATTAGCTTGACAAGCCTTATCTGCAAAGCCATGGAGAGGATCATAATGGATCTCATAAATAAAGACATAGGGAACTTGCAGACTTTGGATCCAACCCAGTTTGGCTTTGTCAAAGGCAGATCATGCCTTTTAAACTTGGTTGACTTTTGAAACAGTCACCAAGGCCATTGACGAGGAAAGGCAGTCCATACAGCCTACCTAGACCTGGCGAAGGCTTTTGATACAATACCTCACTCGGGTATCATTGAAAACTCATCAACTTAAATGTAAACCCATACATTACAAGATGGGTTGCAAACTGGCTGAGTGACAGAACCCACAGGGTCAGAGTTGCTGGCGCCATGTCAGACTCAAAGCCTGTCACAAGTGGTGTCCCACAGGGCTCAGTCCTGGGCCCACTCTTGTTTGGCATCTACTTTTCTGAAGTACAAGCAAACACAGGAGGGTTATGGCTGACAAAGTTTGCAGATGACTGCAAACTGGGCACCGTAGTTGAAAACACATCCAACACAGACATCCTTCAGAAGGGTCTCACAGAAACGGATAACTGGTGCCAGAGCCATGGCCTAAAGTTAAATGCCAAGAAATGCATAGCCATACCCTTCGGGAAAAATAAGGTTACCCCTAGCTACCATATAGGTGGCAATCCCCTGAACACAGAAGAAGTTATTAGGGACCTGGGAACCCAGGTTGACAGTAGCCTTTCATTCGACACTCATATTGCTAAAGTAGTTAGGAAGACCTTCTACATTGCCCACCTTATCATGAAGGGATTCACATCTAGATCAAGGGAAGTCATAGTCTCCCTATACTCATCACTCATCAGACCAATGATCGAGTACAATGCCCCATTCGGAATGTATCTGACCCGACACTTGCAGAAGCTGGAGAGGCCACAAAAGTTCCTCACCAAAAGGATAAAGGGTCTCAAAAATCTGTCTTATGCTGCCCGACTGAAAGAACTCCAGTTATATTCAGTTGCTTACCGCTTGCTCAGAGGTGACCTATGCCTGACATACAAGGCCATGTCAAACCCAGATTTGATGAACATGCTTCATCTCAAAAATCTAGATCCTCAGAGCCACAAGGGCGGGAGACTTAAACCTCGACACGGTTATCAATAGGACGTGCTGGAGGGATAGATTCATCACGCAAAGACTCCCTATGCTGTGGAACAAAATCCCGGTTTATGTGAGGCAGAGCACCTCGCTGGCCTTGTTCAAGAGGAATCTTGACCAATGGATGGGAGATCGCAGATACACCCCAGGGGTTACCTCAGTGTCACTGCTCGACAGAGGCACAGCAAAATAATGGGCATAGTTTCTCCAAACTAAAGGGGTGGCGTAAGCCACAAAACTATGGGCTAGGCTTATAAATGCCCTTGGGCAGATAGCCTAGTATGAACCTATGAACCTATTTGTATCTCTCACATATTAGAAATATATTCTCTTGTGTAGTATTTAAAAAAAGTGTGTTTACAGAGAGACGTATTTGATAGTACAAAAGATGGCAAAGACCATGTCAAAGTGTGCCTTCAGCTAGGCAGGTAAGCAGCATTGGTGATGTTAAAGCTACAACTGTAGGACTCTGCTGATTTATGAGGGGATGATAGAGTCTGCTATGGTGGCCAAAGATAACCATTTCAGGTTTCAGAGACGGTTATAGGAAATTAAAAGCCAAAGTGCCAGTTGTGTTGTTTCTGTTTTAGCAAGAAGCTGTTTGTGTCTTACATGATTCAAATGGAACTACACCCCTGAAGAAGCAAAGTTAGAACAGGGTACTTTTCTAGGTGGTAGTTTAGTTTTCAGTGTGGAAACAATTTTCTTTAGAACTCAGGCTAGTTACTGGTGCTTGATTTTATGGAAAGTCAGTGATATGTATATTGAAGATGGGTGGCCTGAGGCAGATTTGGAAATGCCGTGATACACTTGTAATTTTGGCTGTGTAACAATTACTGAAGTTGGTGAGTATGCTTAAGCAATAGGAAAGCCTTCCTAAATGGTAAAAATAGCAAAGCAAGTTTAGGGATCATAATTTGAAGTACTTGGTATACCATTTTCAGTTTCCCTTTACACTGGTGTACGGTTTTATGGTATGTTGTTCGAACTTCACTGCAGAGTCAAAAATAAGTTTGAGTAAGGTATTAACTGCCCCAGGAAATTGATTGTACTTTTTGAAGAGCTTCAGGTTAAAGTCTATGAGCTGAATCGGTTCTGGATAAAAAAGCATAACTTGAGTTTTCATAGTGTTAAACTCAAGGTTGTTTTTTTCTGTCTGTGCTTCAGCTGATGTCAGAGCCTTTCAAAGTGTATTGGTCATTTTTAGGATAGGTTTGTAGATGAAAACAATATAGTGTCATCGGTATACTGAATAATGTACATAAGATAGCAAGCATATGGTGTATTGATGTCCTTCAAGGATGCATCTGCAGTCATAACATATGGGTTGTCCTGCCCTCAGGCAGCCCTTTGGTCGGCCGGATTCCAAAGTCTCGGTCTGGCTTTGGCTGATGTCGCATTTTCCTCAGTCTTTCTTGCCGCGCTGTGCCCGAAGCAGAAGCTGTTCGCAAGTGCCGGTCGGTCAGATCCAGAGATTCAGCTACCGAAAACTTCTAAAAAGCTAAGTACCCCGTTGGGGACTCTTTCTTGCCTCAGCCGATGTCAGACAAAGTAAATAATTGTTTAACTTGTGGGAAACAAATACCTCATAAGGATTTCCATTCCTACTGCCTTCCTTGCTTAGGCCCAGACCACGACGTATCAGCTTGTTTAGCCTGTGCCTCCTTCAACCGATGGACTCTTAGACGTCGGTCGGAGTTTGCGGAAGTTTTTTGGCTCCGCTTTTGCATATAAAATGCCGTCGGAGACTCCGACTACGCATTTAGCCAAAAAACGCAAGGAAAAGGACCGACACTCGCGGCCCGCAGTTTCGGCTGAAACCGCGGTTAGGCCTACCGCGAGTGTCTCGGTTTCGGCTGAAACCGATGCCTCGGTTCTTCCTTCCACCGAAAACATGCCTCCGACAACCGTGGCCAGCTAGGCCCCGGCCGAGTCGGCTACAGAAATCCCTACTGAAGAAGCAAGTGCACAAAATTAGTCCGACACTATTCCTTTGGACATTTCCACTCCTGCACATGGGGCAGCTAGGCCCCCTGCTTCTATGTCTATTAAGGCTTTCTCCAGGGCTAAAGCAGCTAAAATTGCTAAAGCATTGCCTGCAAAATCTACCTCTCAGAGGCCTTCCTCAAGTTCCCAGATGCTCAGTCTTGCTGAGGACCTTATTTCTCTGATTAGAGGTTCCCAACCACACCCAGACAGGGCCTTCCATCCTCCTCCTGACAAAAGGCCCAGGAATGACCCCCCTGAACCTCTCTCCTCTGACTACTCCTCCGATGGATCTGATTTGTCAGACCATCAGGAAGGGCAGATGCAGAAGACTCTATCCCTTCTGCTTCCCCTCCAGAGGAATTTTCATTTGGGGAAACTTTACACTCTATGAGGGAACACTTTCAATGGCAGGGTCAAGATTTCTCTGATTCTAGAAAAAGACTAAGGACTTTCTTACACTTGCCACAGCATAGGCCTTTAGCCATACCACCTGTGCTAACTGTAGTTGATGATGCATATAATGATGTCAGCTCTGCTCCTGACTCACTTCCCCCGGCCCCTGCCAAACCTGACAGATACTACAGGGTTCCTGATTCCCATTTCCACTTGTATAAAGCCCATGCTGCAGACCCAGAAACTATTTCTCAGGGCCCGAAAGGTGTTGCAGCTGCCACTGCTAAAAACCCACTACCCTCTGAAAGGGAGTCAAGAGCATTAGAGAGATGGGGAAAAAAGGTTTACACCTCTGCTACTCTTTCTGCCAGGGCTTTGAACTGTCAATTCCATATGATACAGTACCAGGAATATTTGCTAGATCAGCTGAATAAAAAGCTTTCTTCTCCTGAACCTTTAGACCGTAAGGTGCTTCAAGATTTGGTACACAATTCTCAGCAGGTCAGTAACCACTTCTTAAAATGTGGCTATGATGCACTGGAAGCTTCATTTAGATCAGCTATGACTGGGGCAGTAATTAGACATGCCTGGCTAAAGAGCAATCCTTGCCGGCCCATGTCAAGGCTAAACTCCTAGATGCTCCAATGGAGAAACAAAGTTTATTTGGCTCCCCTGCACAGGAGATTCTAAAGAAAGTGGAAGAAAAAGCAAAATCTGTGCAAACAGTTAAGGAATTTCTGTAGGTCCAACCTCCGAGGTTCAGCAGAAACTGGCCTTCAAAGAATTGGTCCTTTCCAGACACCTCCAAGGCACAGAGGGGCAGGAATAGATGCCCAAGAGGCAGAGGTCAATCAAAGGGTGCCTACAGGGGTCGCCAGTGGCAACCTGCCAACCAAAGGAGTACTGCCACAGCTGCAACTACAACCACTTCCACAGGACAAACACAATGACTTGACTCTGATTCTGCCTACAAGAGAACAGCTGGAAGCACCCTTGGGCGGAAAATTGGCTTTATTCTCAAAAAACTGGCATTGCATTACAAAAGACAAATGGATATTGCAAACAATAGACAAAGGCTACAGGTTTCATTTCCACACTTTACCAAGAAGGAGCGGAATGCCAAACCTACCACCAAACCAGAAGCCAGAGGCTTTAAGACAAATCAACCATTTACTTCAGATGAAAGCAATAGAAAAGGTACCATCTCGGGAACAAGGTCAAGGCTTTTACTCCAGACTTTTCCTTGTACCGAGAAAAGAAACCCAATGGAGGCCTATTCTCGACTTGTCCGCACTAAACACATATCTCATTGTGCCAAAATTCAAAATGCTGACCCTACAGCAGCTTCTTCCCATGCTGGGCAAGGAGTCTTGGCTGGTGACTCTAGATCTCAAGGAGGCATACCTGCACGTCCCTGTATGATCAGATTGCAGAAGACACCTCAGATTTTTTGCAGGATCAGAGCATTATCAATTCTCAGCATTGCTCTTTGGCTTATCTACTGCGCCCAGAGTATTCACGAAATGCCTGGCATCAGTAATTGCACATTGCAGGCTTCAGGGAATTCAAATTTACCCATACCTGGACGACTGCCTAATACAAGCGGAGAACAGGACAAGACTTATAAAGGATTTGGCCTATGTCATACACCTGTTACAGGTCTTGGGATACACAGTCAACATCCAGAAGTCAAGACTAGTGCCATCCCAAAGGATAACCTTTTTGGGTGCGGATTTGGACACAATAACTCAGATGGCTTTTCTCACAGAAGAAAAACAAAAGCAACTACCAATCTACTTCATGGCTTTGACAAGACAAACTCAGCTCACTGCAAGGAAAGTCATGCAGGCCCTGGGTTACATGGCATCTTGCATAATCTTGATCCCACATGCCAGGCTGCATATGAGGAAATTACAATGGTACCTAAGGAATGTATGGTCTCAACACAGGCACAGTCTAGAAACCATGATTCCAATCATTCCATGCTTGAAAAAGGAATTCCTGTGGTGGGCTCAGGCCTGCCAAGCCAACAGAGGGTTGCCTTTCAACAAACCACAACCAAGGCAAACCATCACCACGGACGCCTCAGACCTAGGATGGGAGCACACATAGAAGACAAGTGCATCCAAGGCCTATGGACTCCGGACCAGCTAAATTTGCACATAAACCTAAAGAGGTCATCTGCTGATAAGGACAGACAGTACCACAGTCATGTGGTACATAAACAAACAGGGAGGCACGCATTCCTATCCTCTATGCCGGATGGCAATGGATCTGTGGAACCTAGCCCTGAATCTCAACATTCAACTGCAGGCCAAATTCGTTCCAGGAAAAGAGAATTCACTAGCAGACAGCTTAAGCAGAACTACCACGGATGCTCACGAATGGATGCTGCATCCAGATATGTTCAAAATCATAACAAACAAATGGGGAATGCCAGAGATAGACCTGTTCGCCTCCCCACTCAACAATCAACTGAAGAAATTCTGCTCAAGAGTGTACTACCCACAAGCCTGGAAGGTGGACTCCCTCTCTTTCAACTGGAATGCCCTAGCACTGTATGCTTTTCCACCACTCCCATTGATGTACAGAGTACTACTGAAGATCAGAGAGGAGCAGCCAAAGGTGATACTGATAGCTCCGGACTGGCCAAGGCAACACTGGTATCCGCTACTGAGAAGCATGTCTCGGACGAAGCCATGGCCTCTACCCCTATGGCCTCTACTTCTAACGCAGAACAACTTCAAGACACTGCATCCAAACTTGAAAACACTGCAGCTGACAGCCTGGAAAATTGCCTAAAACAAAACCAAACTGTCTTATCTCAGAGGGTCAAGGACATAATCCTGGAGGCCCGTAGACCCTCCACAAGAAAGACATATTCAGCCAAATGGAAGAGATTCCTCATTTGGAGCGCTTCAAAGGGTACAAATGTCACACTGGCAAACCTAGCACACATCTTAGAATACTTAGCAGAACTGTACCACAATGGCCTGTCCTACTCCTCCATTAAGATTCATGCTTCAGCAATTTCAGCAGAATACAACATGGATCCTCCTATCTTCTCTCACCCTCTCCTCAGACAATTTTTAAGAGGGATCAAAAATGTAAAACCTCCAAGAAAACCCCCTCTTCCTGCATGGGATCTCAACTTTGTGCTGGAAAAATTAACACTACCTCCTTTTGAACCAGCAGCATCAGCAGACTTACAGTTCTTATCTTGGAAAACTGCTTTCCTTCTAGCAATCACTTCAGCAAGAAGAGTATCCGAGTTACAGGCACTGATGGCAGTGCAGCCTTTCCTTATTTTTCACCAGGACAGAGTGTCTCTGAGAACCAATCCTACTTTCATGCCAAAGGTGGTATCCAGGGTATCCTTGAACCAAGCTATTCATTTGCCTACGTTCTTCCCTAACCCACAGAACAGGGGGGAAAAACTACTGCACACCTTGGATGTACACAGACAACTGTGCTACTATCTGGACAAAACTAAGACCAGCAGAAAAACTGACCAACTTCTAGTAGCATATGCAACTGGAGTGCAAGGAAAAGCAATTTCCAAACAGACAATCTCTAAATGGATAGGAAATTGCATTCGATTCTGCTATTCCTTTCATGGAAAGACAGCTCCTGAAAATATCAGGCCTCACTCCACAAGAGCCACAGCCACCACTACAGCTTTCCTACGAGGGGTGGCTACCAAGGACATTTTAGAAGCTGCTACTTGGAGCTCCGTGCATACATTTGCCAAGTATTACAATCTACCTTTATACTCCAGATCCTGAGCAGGTTTTGCAACTGCAGTTTTACAGGGGATCATAACTACACCATCCTTATCTTAGTACCTCCTCCCCCAGTTTGGCTATGGTATTCTACCCATATGTTATGACTGCAGATGCATCCTTGAAGGACGTAGTACAGTTTTGTACCTGCCATAAATGTAGATGTCCGATAGGTATGCATCTGCAGTCAGGATTACCCTCCCGCCTTCCCCTCTGTGGTATTCCTAGCGTGCTTACCCCTCTTTCAGCTAGCTGGGGGAATCTATAATGGTGTATTTGTTTGCATGTATACATATATTTATATATATATATTGTTTTATTCTGTTTGGAATTTGCAACTTTTATCCAAATTTAGCCTTCCTAGAGGGCACCTGGCATCTGGGGCAAGAAACACTGAGGAAAATGTCGTCGGCTGATGCCTTTATACCCCAGCAGCTATGACGTCGGGGAAGATGCGACATCAGCCAAAGCCAGACCCAGACTTTGGAATCCGGCCGACCGAAGGGCTGCCTGAGGGCAGGACAACCCATATGTTATGACTGCAGATGCATACCTATTGGACATCTACATTTATGGTAGGTACAAAACTGTACTTTGGCACATGTAGGATATGTCCTCATGATTCACAGAGTTGTATGGCGAGAGTGTGAAATGTACCCCAACCATCTTATGGGATAGATTCAACTGGTTAGATAGCTATAAGACCAGTTTTATGAATTATGGGCTAAATTATTGTTTGTGAGTTGACAGAGTGGCATATCTTGGTTGGCCACATCAGGGACTTTGAAGCAGTCCAAGAAGTCCGCTTAGACCTCCCTCACCATTGTCCAGTTTGTGGAATAACTGGTTTGGGAAGGACAGGAGGGCTTTTTCAGTACTTTGTCCTAGGCTCAAACTACATTATGGGGGTGGGGGGATAGATTATTTTCATGTAGATTCATTGGTAACTGCAGATGAATACAATTTTCTGATCATTTTGAAAGGGGGATAGTAAAGCTGAAGGCCTTTATTGCTTATAATCATTCGATCAGTTCGTCTGTGACTTGGATGCATCATTTTTCTTAATAGATCTGTTAGTAAGAAAAGTAAGGTTGGCAGCTGTCAGTGATAATTTATTTGCTGAAATGGAAGAAAACAGTGTTGTCAGCAGAACTAGTGCTTTTTTTTTTGTTTTCTTAGGAGTTTTTGGACTATCAAAGTTGGGATCTTAAAGATTTGCAGGATATTTGAAAAGACAGAAATGTGTTAAGATTGTGTGGGCATTTCAGGGATTATTGATGGGTCTGATGTTGTTCCTAGGTTTATAGGTAAAATTACTGTGCTAGCTGCCCCTGCAGGCCATTTTAAGCTTAGCCAATTTCCTTTCAAAGGTGAGAATTAAACCTGTACCTTGCTGTCAGGTAAACACTTTGACCACTGTGCCAACCTCCTAATGTGTGACACTGAAAAATATTGAAGTGCTAGTAAAGTTTAATGGTCACTTCTGGAGGGGTGGGATTATTTTTATAGTGGTGGTGATTTTACACATAGTATTCTTTTTTGTTATGTATTAATAGGGATTTCACTGGGTTGCATACTTGTACAGCAGGTTGGTTTGTTGGGTCTACTTTTTTGAGGTATTTTTGCCATAGCGTCATCTGTTTTATTTTTAGAGTAATTCATAGGGAGGGTTTTTTGCATACCTTTCTTCCTCTTGTGAGGTTTAAAAGGTTTGATATTGCAGGGAAACTGGTAGCATTGTAGATAAATTGATACTCGTGTACTATGTGGGTGTGGGTAGGTCTTGTTTCTTTTTAGGACTTTGGGCTGATGGTAACTGAAAGAGTCCGATAGGATTCCACCTGCTGAAAAGTTTTCAGGATTTGATACTAATACCAGTCTAAGATGCTTTCCCAATTTGATGATTTTCAATTATAGTAGCAAGAGTCCTAAGTTGTTAGTCCATGCAATTAAGTGAGTGGATGTGTTCTGGTCAATGATAAAGTCATCAGGTAATACTAACTCATTGTGGATATTTTCAGTAATCCATAATAGAGAATGTACAGCAGTATGTTTGGTACTGGGATGCAAGTTCGTCGAAATATAATCTGCTCATTTGGGTTGATTTTTGGGATTTTCCAGAAGGGAGCAGAGAGTGTAGGTAAGGGAATCTAGGGATCTGAAGTAGTTTACTATATTTGCTCTTCAGCTTGTGGATCTACAGATCCGAGACGGCAGTTTCACCAGCATCTGATCTGAGCATCAAGCTCCTCCCCTTACCCATAATACCCCTCCATCTCCTTCCTTCCCTCAGATCTCCTTTGCCATGGCTTAGCCTAGCATCGTGGTCTCAGAGCTCCAGGCGTGGCGCTTGTTTCAGTAACGTTTTCTTAGGATTTTTGGCTGCGTGAAGTTTTTTTTCTAGTGTTAGGTCAGGGTTTCCCTTTCCTTTACCTCCCCTTCCTCATGTTGCATCGTGAAAAAAAAAAAAGTTTAATTAGAGTCTTGCTTAAGTTAGTGTGTGTGTGTGTGTGTGTGTGTGTGTGTGTGTGTTTATATTTGGGTCTGTGAAAACCGTTGGTTTCCTTTTGGTTTCTTGTTGGGCATGGTTTAGCAGAATAAGCCTGTCTTTAGGAAGTGCGCAGAGTGTGGGCACAAGCTGTCCACAGCGGATGGCCACACTCCATGCGTGGTATTTTTAGGAGTCACACATCTCTCTACTGATTGTTTTATTTGTGCGGGTTTTAACCCATGGGCCTTGAAGGATCGAAAGGCCAAACTTGTGATGAAGAGACTTCTGTCTGCTTCAGGGGCGGCCGTCCCCGCAACTACTGCAGTCACGGTGGTGACTGCTTCTACTTCTTCTGCATCTTCCTCCTCCCAGGCCGGGACTCATCCTCCTGCTCAGAGGCCTGTAGAAGGGGAACTATTAAGAAAGGATAAGGACAAAGCTAGGAAGAGATCCCTGGACCGGTCTGGTCCATTGGGTCCTCCACAGAAACTTCAAGCTGTTTCCAGGCCTAGTACTCCCCGGCTCCAGTTGCCAAGGTTCTCACCAGAGGAGACCAGACCCTTTTCCAGGGTGTCAGTGCACCGAACTTTGAGGTCTGCATCAATGGCTTCTTCATCGCGCTCCACCAGAAGTTTGAGTGAAGTGGAGATGGACAAAATGATGAGAAGATTTATTGGCACCCAGATCCACATGGGAGTCCTGCCAGCCCCCTTTCCCTCTGCTCCCTTTTTTTCACCCTAATAACTGCTTCTCTGATCCGACCCTCTGTATCTGATTTTTCAGATCTGAGAGGTCTTGGAGTCAGGAGGTTGGCACCGATGGTACCTTGTATCTCGATGCAGGCCATTGCCCTTGAGCAAGTTGGATCCAATGAGTTCAGACCCGAGCAGCTCTTGGAGCCATAGTCTGGGCATCAGATCTGAGGCAGGGTTCCCATTGGCTCCGACCATGTCGAGTCATGGTCACCCCTTTGGCGTCTTGGTGCCTGCAGGCTCGGCTCCGATTCCCCCATCTGGTCCGGGGAGTGCAACTTCCTTACTGGTGGCTCAGGAGGCTCGTTCTCCTTCAGCATTTGATGTGGTGGAAAGGGTCCTCTCAAGTGGGTCGGGACCCCTGACTATTTCCTCAGATTCCACCCCAGCTCCCTCGGCTCTGGATGCGACCTCTGCCATTTTGTCCAGTCAGGGACAGCCCGTGCCTGATGTGCCCAAGCCAGTTCCCCTTGCAGAACAACCGACAGTTTGTGAGTCCAATTCAGAAACTCCCACCAAAGAGGCTCCTCGCAAACAAATGTGCAAAAGGAGGCACGTGGACTCCTCACCAGAGTCCCTCACCGAGGATACTGACTTGGAGGAGGGGGAAGGCTCCCCCAGATCACACCCCAATGATGTCTCCTTTGGAGACATCCTGGAAATCCTGCGCCAATGGAGGGGGGGGGGTCGGCCCCCAGCCTACCTTGGTGTTTCTGGAGGCCTTCGGCACGGACCCATCTACTTCTTGGGTGTTCCCTCCCACGGATCCGTTGATGGACCTGATCACCTCCCCGACACCGTGGAGCCAATTCTGAACTGCCCAGACAAGATCCTAAGTCCCCCTTTGGATAGACCTAGTTGGAACAAAGGGTCCCCTGTAGACACAGTGGTGGTAGCAGCAGCCGCCAAGAAAGAACTAGCTCAAGAAAGTTCTACAGTCCATCCCCCTGACTGAGAGTCCAGGACGATGAATTGCCTAGGGAAGCAGGTGTATGCCTCAGCAACCTTTTCCATAAGGGAGCTGAATTATTTGGCACACTTTACCCGACTGCAGCGTGACCTTGTCAAAGAGCTAGCTGAGTCGTCCCTGGAGTCCATGTCGCCGGAGGATAGGCGCACATTCTCCTCGTGGATGGCCACCCTAAAAGCGGTATCTAACATGTCCATACACCTCCTTTCGCATGCCACTCTAGGAGCAGCAAGGGTGGCCAGGTCTGGCATTGCCATGAGGCATCACGCTTGGCTCAGGCTGTGTCAGTTCATGGAGCCCTTTAAGGCATCATTTGTGAATGCCTCTTATAATGGTTCTTCCTTGTTCGGGAAGATCATTCCAGAGCAAAAAGGACGGGAAGACACTGTCTAATGTAATGATCTGCTTTTCTAACCCTCAAAGATCCTTCTCCAGGAATCAGCGAGGGCAAAAGAAGATGTGGTTCTAGAAGTCTTAATATTCCCAGGAAGCTCAGGACTGATCTTCCCCAAGAGGAAAAGGGGGTTTTGATAGATGCCGGCCCAGAGGCAGAGGGGGTCTGAGGAACATGGGGTCTCGAGAACCGTTCTCGGACAGGCCTGCACAGCAGCCCTGAGGGGTTGCCCAACTGCTGTGTTCTGGAGGCAGTCGGGGGTCATTTTTCATTGCACCTAACGGCACGGGAGTCGATGTCAACAGATTGTTGGGTGCTTCAGATCATATCCAGAAGCTATTCTATCTCCTTTGTGGAATCTCTTCTTCCACCAAAACACCTCCCAGATGTGCTACCTGCGCAAAGGGAGGTAGCAGTGCTCAAAGTAGACAAGCTGCTAAAGAAACGAGTCATCCAACCTGTCCCCCACGACCAGTCTGGATCAGGCATCCACTCCAGGTTCTTTTTGGTGCCAAAAAAGACAGGGGACCTAAGACCTATTCTAGATCTTTCCACCCTCAACCTGTCAGTTGCCAAAGAGAAGTTTTGGATGGTCATGTTGCAGTCCATCCTGCCTTATCTGCAGGTGAAAGACTGGATGTGCTCGATCTCCAGGACACGTACTGCCATATAAAGATTCACAGACACACCAAGAGGTTCCTCCACTTCTGGCTAGGGGCCAGTCATTTATCAGTTTCGAGCCCTACCCTTTGGTCTCACCACAGTCCCCAGGGTGTTCACCAAGGTCATGGCAGTTGTAGCGGCTCAACTGAGGCTTCAGGGAGTACAGGTCTTCCTGTACCTGGACGATTGTCTCCTTGTTGCTCCCACAAAATGTCTACTTTGTCGAGCTAGAAACTACTTTTTGAAGCTTTCAGGCCACCTGGAAATCACTATCAACACAGCAAAATCTTCTCTGATCCCAGTCCAGGTTCTAGAGTACATTGGAGCAAGGGCAGACACTTTGCAAACTAAGGTTTTTCTAACCCTGGAGAGAATTCGGAGCTTACGACTTCATGTCCTTTGTCATTCAATCACACTTCCCATCAGCAGAGACGGTACTACAAGCTCTTGGTTCCATAGCAGCCACAATTACCCTTCTTCCTTGTGCTTGTATACATATGCGAGTTCTACAGTGGACATTAGTGGCCTAGTGGTCATGGTTAGATCTGCAATTGACGCATCCAATACGCATCAGCAGGGCAGGCAGGGAGTCCCTCCTCTGCTGGATGCACTCCTCGGAACTGGCCAAGGGATGTCCATTTATTGCAGCACCTCCCCAAGTCACGATGACCACAGATGCCTCCCAACTAGGGGGGAGGCATTGCTCAGGAAGGACAGTCCAAGTTACGTGGTCCCCGAACAAGACCAATTTGCATATCAACTTCCTAGAGATGAGGGCGGTCCTTTTAACATTGCAGGCCCTTCGTGCCTTTCTCCCTCTGGGAACTATTGCAGTACAGTCAGACATGTCAGTAATCTGGTACATCAGCAAGCAGGGAGGAACCAGATCTTATCCCCTTTGTTGCAAGGCCATGAGAGTGTGGGAATGGGCGATCTCCACCAGCTGGTTTCTGGTAGCAACGCATATTCTGGGGTGGTCCAACATACTGGTAGACAAACTGAGCAGGACTATTCTAATGCCTTACGAGTGGTCTCTGAATCCGTCAGTAGCAGAGCAGATCTTCCTTGAGTGGGGTTGGCCTTGCGATCTCTTCGCATCTCCTTCCAAGGCAAAGTGCAGCAAGTTCTTCGCTCTGAACTCCCCCAAAGAATGCTCTAGTTCACGTTTGGCCTCCCGGTCTTCTCTATGCTTACCCCCCCGTTACCTCTTATTTTGAAATTCCTCCAGAAGGCTCGCAGGCTGGGGAGCAAAGTGATCCTCATTGCCCCGTTTTCGCCTTGCCAAGTATTGTTTACCTTCTTCTGGTCTCATCTTCCAGCTCCTCCATGGATCTTAGATCCAGTTCCAGATCTTATCTCTCTCCCCTCGGGGGTTTCTCATCCAAACCTGGACAATCTAAACCTCACTGCTTGGTTGCTCTAGTTCCTGTGATGGCAAGGACTCCCGGTTTATCTTCTTTGGTCAATTCTATTCTGGTGGCAGCTCACAAATCGTCTACTAGGAAGCTTTACCACAGTAAATGGAAGTGTTTTTCGATCTGGGCTTCTCAAAGGGGATCTGGATCCTTTTACAGCTCCCATCCCAACGGTGTTGGAATTCTTGGCATATGTATTCCATCAAGGTGCTAGCTATTCTACTGTGAAAGTTCAGTTGGCTGCCATTTCCAACTTTCATATTGGAGAACATGATTTATTTAGCATCCTCTAAACTTTGTAAAATCTTTATTAAGGGTACCTTCCTTTTAAGACCCCCGGTAAAGGATCCTACCCTCTTGGGACCTGACTTTGGTTTTACAGGCTCTGGTTGTGCCACCCTTTGAGCCGGCTGTGTCAGTGGGCCTAAAATATTTATCCTGGAAAACAGCTTTGCTAGTAGCTATCAATATGGCTAGGAGGGTTTCAGAACTTCAAGCGTTGTCTGTCAAAGCTCCATATATGGTTTTCCATAGGGACAGGGTGTCACTTCGTACCAATCCATCCTTTCTCCCCAAGGTGGATTCTGAGACTAATATCAACCAGATGATTAACTTATCGGTGTTCTTTCCACATTTTCAGAACAGGGATGAATATAAATTGCGCTTGTTAAATGTACATAGACAACTGAGATTTTACTTGCACAGAACTAAGACCTTTCACAAGTCCGACCAGTTATTTGTGTCTTACTCTAAACCCTACCTGGGCAAACCAATCTTTAAGGTAACTTTGGCTCGATGGATCTCTCATTATATCCTTCAGGTATACAAAGGCAAGGGTATGTCATCCCTGGGTCAGGTAAAAGCACATTCTACCACATCCATGGCTACTTCAGCAGCCTTTTGGTCCAGGGTGTCTCTGGATGATATTTGTTTAACGGCTACTTGGTCCTCATCTCATACCTTCATTTCTCACTGTAAGCTGGACATGATGTCTAGAGGGAGAGCATCCTTTGGCTCTGCGGTGTTCTGGAATATCCTTCCATGAGGGCCACCCAGGTGTTTAGTAGCTGTGGACTCTGTCCCACAGGTTGAAGAGCAAATGAAGTAAACTACTTCAGATAAAGAAGTTATGTACTCACCATAACGTTCCATCTAAATAGTTGTACTTCATTTGTCTTCAATCATCCCACATTCTCCCTGATCTTATCGTGGTTTATTACTCTGGTAGGTGGGAGAGAGCACCTCTGCGGCTCTCCTGTTCATAATGGTTAGGTTTGTATATAACCTGTTGTGGTAAGGTCTAATTGGGTTGGGCTTAAGGTGATGGTGCAGCAAACTCAATCTGAGGGAAGGAAGGAGATGGAGGGTATTATGGATAAGGGGTGGAGCTTGGAGCTCGGATCAGATGCTGGTGAAACTGCCGTCTCAGATTTGATACAGATCCGTAGACCCACAGGTTGAAGACAAATGAAGTACAACTACTCAGATGGAACGTTATGGTGAGTACATAAGTTCTTTGTTGTGCCTAGTATAGGACAGTCTTCTGTTTTGTAGTAAAGGTTATGCATGCTCCTACTCCCTTGTGTACCCTGTTATTTCTAAAACCAAGACAAGATCACTGTTTAGGATCATAGGAGGTTACTAGGCTATTGGCCCTGAGGCCCTTATAAGCCTAGGCAAGAATTTAACCCATGTTTTGACAAATCAGCACCCAATGCCCCTGTCCAGCAGGGGCATGGGTGGAATCCCAGGGGTATATTTTCTATTTCCCATCCAGTTGTCCATGTTGCGCTTAAAAAGGGGTAAAGAGGTACTCTGCTTGATGTAGAGAGGGAGTCTATTCCATAGATGAGGGAGTCTTTGGGACACAAATCTGTCCTGCCAACAAGTCCTGTTGGGAGGGTGGCTTAATGGCTAAGGTGTTTGCCTTACAAACACAAGATGCAGGGTTTGAGTCTCACAAGGGATAATTGGCTAGGCTTAAAATGGCTCGCAAGGGCAGTTAGCTTAGTACTAAACTATGAACCTATGAACCTATGAACCTGGTTGAGGCCATGCATGTGGGTTACTCGAGTGGAGTTTGACTGCGGATATGCAGCCGTCCCATCATGGTGGGGTCCATGATTGCCTTGCATGCCAAACAGAGGTCACCTCTGAAGAGTCTTTATGAAACTGAGTAGAGAGATAGGGCTTTTAGTCTATCTGTGTATGATAAATGTTTGAGGCCCTAAATTCTCCTGGTGAGGAACCTCTGTGGTCTTTCCAGCTGCTGCATGTGCTTTGCAAGGTACATGCCGAAAGGTGCGTTGTAGTTAATAATGGGCCATATAAGGGAAGAATACAGGGATGTTATGACCTCCTTGTTCCTGGATGATACCCTTACTTATGAGGTGGGCCATGTAAAAGGCTTTCAGTACCACGGAAGCAACATGGTGGTCAAAAGTCACGTTGCTATCAACCTGGTTGCCCAAATCCTTCACGACGTTATTAATGTGATGATTTGTGGGGTCGTCACTCTCCCCAGAGGGTATTTTTTTAGTATTCAGCTTGAGGCCATGTTTCTGGCACCAGTCATTTGTCTGAGTGAGACCCTCTTAGAGGATGTCCACATCACTAGGGAAATTGATGACAGCACCCAGCTTGCAGTCATCTGCAAACTTGGTCAGCTATAGCGTACTGGTTTTAGCCTGCACCTCAGAAAAGTATATCTCAAATAACAGAGGCCCCAAGACCGAAGCCTGGGGTACGCCGCTTGTTATGGGTCTACTGCTTGAAGTGGCATCCACTATTTTGACTATGTGGGTTCTATCAGTGAGACAGTTTGCTACCCATCTGGTAACATATGGATTGATGCCTAGTTGAGAAAGTTTATCTATTATGCCCGAGTGGGGAATAGTGTCAAAGGCTTTGGCCAGGTCAAGGTAGGCGGTGTGCACAGTCTTCCCCTCGTCCATGGCTTTGGTGACTGTTGACTAAATTTAGCAGACATGACCTCCCCTTGACGAAGCCAAACTGTGTGGGATCAAGTGTTTAGAGGTTGCCAATGTCCTTGTTAATGAGGTCCATGATCCATTCCATGGCCTTGCAGATCAGGTTAGTTAGGCTGATGGGTCTATAATTTCCCGGGTCAGTGGACATTCCGCTTTGTGTAAAGGGATGACAGTGGCTCTCCTCCACTCAGCTAGGATGAAGCCAGTACTCAGGGTTTGGTTGAATAGGGTGCCTAATGGTGCTGCAAGTTCCTGCCTGAGTTAACGTTGGATGTAGCCTGGAATGTTATCAGGTCCCATGGAGGCAGTATTTTTTGCCTTTCAGAGAGCAATGATGACCTGTTCTCTAGATATAAGGGGAAGGGAGTAGGTACTAGGGATGTCCTGACTTACTGATGAGGGACAGACGGGTAAAGTTTTCACTGAATCTGTATAATTTTAGCAAAGTCTTGGTTATAACTGGAATATCTGGAGTTGTAGTGTGTTATCAGGAATGAAGTTGAGGTACCTTATTACAGATGGTACTGTATTTGTATGGACAGGTTTTGGGGAGCTTGGCTGCAGCCAGGTTCAGTACATAGTTAAGAAGTGTATTGCCTTGCGTGGGCCCTTGGTTGAGACAAATGTCTTCTGACTTTAAAAAATGTAGGTGAAAAAAGTAAAGATAATTTTAATGGGCTTTTTGTGGAAGCAGTTGGTGTGTAAGATGACTTTGAATATATTCACTGTAAATGTTTGATTTGATGCATATATTTTTGGTAGTTTGTGTAGTGTATGCTTGCTGTTAAAGTAGTTATGATGAAATTTGTGAACTGGATATGTTATATTGTCATGTAAGAGTATTGTCTTGGGAACTTTCAGCAAAATTAGTTGAATATAGCAACTGGTGTTTTTAAATGTTGTTTATGATGATACATGCTGAGTGGGAAAAGTCCAAGTAGAGGTCAAATATTTTTTACTTGAAATCTTGCATGATTATTTTCTGTAGGAATTGGGTTGAGATAGTTGAAAAAAAAAATGTTGGTAGGAGTATAATGGGGGGGGGGCTGACTATCTGTCAGTTAAGTGTTGTTTTGGTCTGTTGTTGCAAGCAGTGGTATTGAGTACAATCTTAATGGAAAGGTATATATTGAGTTTGCATTTTACATACTATATGAATGCCAGTTATTTTTTGCACCTGTCCGAACCAGTTAATTGTGTTGTGAGTTGTCCAACTAGGTTGTGGTCTGTTTTCATTGGAGGCCTTGGGAGAAAAGCTTGAAGTGTAGATAATAAACTGTATAAACAAACTATGGTATTACCATGTTAGCAACAAAGAATAAATGCATATATGTAATGGACAGCAAATTAGATGACCCAGCTAAGAGTATTGTTTACAAGGTTATGGAAAACAGCAGATTAGATATAACACATAATGACATGATTTACAAAGTCAAGTGAATCCTATACAATCCTCTGTTTATTTGTATATTAGTAAAGATGCATAGTGCTGAGACTTGTGCACTCATCTGTTTATATGCACAATAGCAGAGATGCATAGTACTGTGGCTGAAAAGAGCACAATTTTAAGACTCGCCGTGTGATATTTTGCACTACTGGTATATGTGAAGTAATGTATATAGCTGCCTGTAATAAGCAATATGGTTGATGACTGATATCTATGTAACGAAGGCAAGGATTGGCTGGATATGGGTAGAGTGAGATTTAACAGCATCCCCTTGCTACTTTTAGGTGTGTATGTGTGTTGTTTTTTAAACATAAGTAAAACTGTCTTTATCTTAGACAATTTCTAGTTATTGATTATAACCAGAAAACAGTACAGTGTGCTAATCAGTAATTTCACTCTGTTTACAGCAAAACATGACAACTTATTTTTGAAGTTTATAGCTGTTAGCCTGAAAAAATCTCAGCAAGGTCTGTGTTAATTGTGTGCCATAATCTACTTCATATGCAGCATTAAAGAGGCCAGTCCCATGGTGTTGGGGGATGAATCTCTGACTATACTCAAAGTGCCGCATGTTTGATTAGATGCATGGGGATCTGAAGGTCTGGCAGGAGAAGATGAGCTTGTGTTGTTGGCAGCAACTCACACATCTGGGTTGGGGTGGATGGCTGCTTGACCCACAGTGTTAGCAGCATGTAGTGTTAGCTAGGTGTACTGCACACTCTCAGAGACCCCGTTGAGCCAGTGAAACGAAAGGTATGTGAGAGTAACCAAGAAAAACACAAAAACACCTCCTGGAAGCGAGAGGAAAGCCCAAATAAACAGTCAGTGGAGTGTAGACATATGAAGATTTATTAAATCCACTTCAGACAGGTTTTGTGTTTTTTCTTGGTTATTTTCCACCCAAGCTATGTTTTTTCCAGGTATGTGTGAGTGTGCAGGCTGCCTAGGGGAGAGAAGAGTAAGGTGCTGCACAGGATTCATAGCTGTCCCCCTCCCTGCCACTGGCAGAACATATAGCCTGATAAGGTTTCCCAGTTAGGAACAAAAGGGCCATTGGACTCTGACATGGGAGGGGGTTGCCCAGCTCCCATTCTGGGAACAAATAGGCTGATAAGAGACATAAAGTAGAGCCATCAGACAGGGGGTCCTGTGGAGGTGGGGAGGGTGGAAGCTGTCAATCGAAAATGCACTAACTTAAATAAGAACAGGAAGCTGAAAAGATACTAGGTCTAAAACTGTGTACGTGACCAGCAAAGTAGCTCAGGACTTTGCTTGGATCTGATTTTGGGAATGCTGCCAGTAGTTAATTTTTTTTTAAGTGCATGTATAATCACAGATGAAAAATAGCTATGATCATGCCAAAACTACTTTCTCCTACTGGTAATACTTGTTTTTCATAACTATAGCAATTAAGTGACTGTTGTGGTTAATGGCAAAAAGGTTGTTTCCTGCTTTTTTGTCAGAATCTGTTTTGTTGCCTGAATCTGTGGTATAGTGGTATGAAATCTTTACTGTGATCCATTGACTTGGGTTCAGATAGAGAGCCAGACAGGGAAGTAGATAGAGAGGAATTAAGCAACATAGCCTAATTGACAGGTGGACCCCAGAGAGTAGTGTAACAAAAGGCATCCATTATGTCCATATATGTCAACCAGATGCCCTGTGATGGCTGTTTTTTGGCACCTTAGCAAGTCACCATCCTGATCTTTACGTATGGATTCAGTAACTGAAGTTGCAGAGGTCCAAAATGAGACCAAAGTCTCCTATTCCCTTAAGGCAAAATGAGACCCCTCTGCTTTTCTTGGAATGATAGACAGGTCTCTGAGGACTTTTTAAGGAGAAGAGTCTGTTTTATTTTGTGAAGAAGACTTGATCCTTAAGCCAAGTACTGTTCTGGAGGAAAGCCTAGAAGTCTTGTGATGTAACTATTCATTACCATATGTATCATCCAGTGGTCCTTTGTGATGTTTATGCAGGCAGGGGAAAACTTGCAGAACTGTCAGCCCACAGACAGTCGTAGATAATAGTCAGAACAAGGACTGCATGTCCAGTGGAGTTGGCCAGCACTGTGTTGTACCTCAGTCTCTTTGGGAAGGGTGTCTTCTTTTGACAGAACTGGCTTGGCCTAGAAGAAGCAGAAGGGCCTGAAGGAGAGCATCAGAAAAGATTCTCAGCAGTGGTCATTGATTGTTTTCTACTTTGTAGCTATTCAAATGCATCTTAGGTAGCATATCCAAAGATAACATCACCTGGGGCAGGTTATTGTAGATGGCCTGCCTAAGTTCATCCTAGGAGAAGGAGAATCAGAGTGGTACCATACTGTACTGGTGTATCCCTGAGCTTGCTGCCCTGGTCATAGTATTGGCATAGTCAAAGTTACAGTGAGCTATGCAACATAGACACCAAGATTCATAACTAGATTCTCCTTGATCCTAGAGTCAGGGAGGACTGGCAACTCCTCTAGAGTCTAATCCACTAGGGAGAGCTGGAACATGAACAGGGGAGGTAAATAGTTCAAGAACATAAACCCCATTGTGGCAGGGCAGAATACCCTCTTGTCAACATTGCTAATAACCTTGTGTCCTTATTAGGCAGTAAGGTTGAAAGGTACTTTGGTCTCTGGGAACTACATTTGACTGACAAGATTAGAACATCTAGTCTGTATTTTGGATTCAAGATGTCCCTCCACTGAATACAGACCATATTGAAGGCATTATTCACCTTAGGAGCAGCAGGAACAGAATCTGAATGCTAACAGGCTGCATAAGCAGCATCCTTAAGGACAGGTTCTATGGGTGGTTGGAATGATCAACTAGCCCTTATCCTTTTTCCCAAGATAATGATTGAGACATTTCTAGAGTGAAGACAGAGGAATCACAGGAAAGTTCGTAGAGAGCTACAATAATCTGAGAGTCTTCCCATAGGAGGGTCATCCAGGGAGCTTTGAATGACCCATTTCCTTGTCTGTGTCAGAGACCAGATCATCTTGTAACTCTGAATTCTGTTCTGTAAACACCATTGTAGAATGGCTCAACACGCTAGTACCAAATTGGGGCAGCCCACACTCCCCCCTTATATGCAGTATGTTAACTGTGACAGGTAAATATGAGTCAGAAAGTGCCGCTAGTGGTCTAGGCTGACATTATTCGTGTTCCTCTATGCATGAGGGCAGATCCCCTCCAGACATCAGGGGGTTATCAAACATCTGATGTCTTGTATGTCTTTCAAGCCATACAAGTGTAAGAAGAATCCTTGAAGCCTTCTCAACCCCATCTGCCAGGTTAGCAGGTCATGAAGATATCCTGGGGTGAACACCCCTCAGTGACATGTGCAGCTAAAAAGCCAGAGCTGGTGCTCTTGTGAGACTGATGCAGATATTCAGTCATAGGAGAGGCAGTGTAGACACCCAGTGTCACATGTCTTCTCCAGAATGGTGGCCAGGGGTACACCTGTCACAGCTATGTAATACTCAGACAATGATGGATGTGATGTTACCCCCCTCCCCTTCCCTGGAGGTGCTGACTACGTATGAGGACGATGAGTCCCTCTCTTGGATGGACTTCACAGTAAGAGGATGTCACCAGCGAATAATGTCTGGCTCCCTCATCTTTTCATGTTGCTCCAACACCAGCCTATCATCACACAGAGAACCCTGTTACTGTTCTCTGTGCTGGGTATTTTAGCTCATACTGTTTTTTGCTGTACTGATTTTTAATGCCTTACCCTTTTACAGTGTTACTCTGTAGAGTTCTTTTTTTTTTCTTTGTCAAAGAGTGCTTTCTGTCTTGGAATAGTAGAAGAAGAGATTGAAAGAGAATGAAAGGTTAAAGGCTTTCATTAACTACAGATTCCTTGCCCTACTAGCTATGGTTTTTCTGTTAAATTTTAACACTAGCCTGCAATACACTGTTACCTTAAACGTAGTATGCACAGGAGTATAATAATCCTTAGGGAGATCTGACATCCACAGGAGCACTTGCAGGTACATATAACAAGGGACATCAGTGACATTTCTGAAAGTCAGAATTTATTCTAAAAGCATAAATTCAGCTTAAAAAAAACAAAATCCAGCTTAAAAAAACAAAGCAAGCAAATGCAACTGTTTGGTACTTCTCATTGCAAAGGTTAAAGGCTGGAGAATGACTGTTCGACAGTAGAATGATTCTGGGAGACAAAAAAAGGACGGACAGTAAGAGGTGCATACTTTTTTGAATCGGTGTTCCCACAAAGGGTTGTGGCATGAGACTCGCCACCTTGGACTAAGCACAAATAAACAGGAGGCAGCTGTCATCAAGTGAAAAGTGAGCCTGATTTGGGATTCAGTACCAATGTCTCAATGAATAGCATGGCCATAAGGACACTGGAAGGTAAATGCACCAAGCATGTACATTTCGTATATATATATATATATATATATATATATATATATATATATATATATATAGTATTACATTTTAGATTATTATAATGAAGTACAAAACTTTAAAAAAGTTTTGCATGTGTTATATGTGTAACATACAAAAATAACAGAACAGAATCTGGTGTAGTATGAATAATAAAAATAATGGGATATGGAAATTTCAGATAAGTCTTAATGCATCAAACATACTAAAAAGGAAGACTTGACCCTAAAATATTACCGCTTTACCTGTGTCAAACCAGTCTGCAAAATTCTGCCTCACTTGATCACCTGTGAAGCGCAACACAAGCTGTAAACAGCATGCATTTAAAGTACCTGATAAAGGAAAATATATTCCATTTAGAAATTGAATGTGACAGAGAACTTTTATAGTTTTGTGATATAAAGCAAAGACACCCATTTTGGCTTAACCCATGAACGTCAGACCACACAGTATGAATAACCATGTGTGTTACACTCTCAGAAATGCTTATGCATCAGTTTGAAGTTTGAAGTCTACAAATACTTGTGGTCATGGGATGGAACAGTCCACACTAAGTAAACCTGTGTTAATGAAAAGGGACAGGCTGCATTCTGTAAACCTGGGTGAGTTACTTGCCAAACCAGCAATAAAAAGAGCAAAACAGACAACAGTGAAGACCTTTGAAAACAAAATATTCCACAAGCATGAACATTTATTTATGATCAGTGTAGTGACAAAAGCCTTCAAATTCAGGAGAACCGTTCTTCTGTAGTGTACACAGCTGCTAACTGTGTGGGGCTTCAGGAAAATGCATCATAAACCCGTAATATGGAATGGTGCAAGATTCTGCTGCATTATAACATCTGTCCAGTCTGGCAAACATCCACTTCCTGAAGAAGGGCTTCTTTATCAGTCACACAAGTTAGCACTCTTTAGTCAGACTAACCATGTCTCAAAATGTGTACCATGTCATAAATATTTTCCACAAGTGAGTATCTCAGGATGTTGCCACATACCTGACAATGTATCTCAGAACTCAAGAATGTAGAACTCCATTGAGCATACACCTGATAAAGGAGGTGGCACCATTTCAAGAAACTGACTGTTTATGACTTGGAAATTACAATCTTCCTCTGGTAGGGGAAGTTAAGGATACATTTATTTTTGATATTTTTTGGCAGTGCAACTACTTAAAAGGTGAAGAAAAAGGGATGATAAAGGTAAAACAGCCTTGGTAATTTCAGGGACTGCTGAGAATGTTGAGCATATTGGAGGTATAAAATATGAAGCAATGCAGCCAGGAAAGGCATACATTTGAGTTGTCTCCAGCATAACAGAAAAGTTAAAAGTGTTAGTGGCAAGTTCATTGGAGATTTCTTGTCAGGTTCACTAGGCTGTCAAACAGTATGCCAGCAGCCAGCTCTGACAAAGTTGATTTCAGTCATTTGACCAAAAGAGAAATTTGTATGCACTGGACACTGCAAGGGAGAAATCCTGCCCCTCCCAACTATTAGAGATCTCAGGATCAATGAGTTTATTCAGTTGAATGAAGCTACCTAAATGGGACAGTGTGGAAGACTAACTAGTGCTGTGCAAGTGTAGTAGGGTGAACATGTCTTTCATTTAAAACAGCACTCTTGTAGAGCATATATGTGGCCAGCTGTCTGTGCAGAAATCTGCAGGTCGCAACTCGGAAAATGTTCCTGACAAAGCATCTCGGAGATGCTGGGTGACTGTAAACAAATTATATACTTGATGAAAAGAGAGACACGAATGGACACCAAGTATGTCAAGGAATTTGACAAGGTCCAGCTGGAGGCCTTCTGTCTGAGCATATGCATAATCTGTAAAATAAATAAATAAAGTTCAAGGACATGTGAAGATGAAATAAAACAACTAGAATGAACAATGTGAAGTATGAAAAGTTTATTGGTAGTAGAGAATCTCCATTTCCCAGCTTCCATTCCTTCCAGCTCACACCAGAAGCAGAAGTGTAAAGGCTCAGGATGTAAAAAAAAAAAAAAATCGTGATAAATATTTCAAATTAGCAGCATAACATTGTCTGTAGTCAATATTTGAATGGGGGGGGTGGAACTATGCAAAATTTCACCACGCTTGCATAGCTTGGCAGTCTCTACCAGCTGTACGAATCTGTTTATCCACATATATTGTTGTCTTTCGGCTTTTCCCGGTTAGGGGGTTGCCACAGTGGAACTCCGGTCCGCTAATGATTGGCAGTAGATTTTGATGAACACCGAGGTGCCAGCTCGACGTTCAACCTTCAACGAAGGCACGCCCATTTACGCATGTCTTTCGAACGCCCACCCAACCGCGGAGAGGACATGCAGACTCCACACAGAAGGCACTCCCCGCACTCCAGCCGAGAATCGAACGGGATAACCTTTTGCTGTGAGGCAGCAATGCTACCACTGCACCACCACAGCATTAACTTGTTTTATTTATATTTTTCTTCCTCCACAGTCCTTGAATGTAGTGAAAAGAGCTCATCCCCTTTGTTTACAGTCTAACATAATCCAGTTATTTTCTGTGTTTTGTTTTACTCATCACCTAGTTTGAGTATTAATTTAAAAAAGTAGCTAGGTTTTAAGTATATTTGCTGTAGTCCAGTTATCATATTCCTCAATACCCAATGTCTCCCCCTTTATAGTACAAATTAGTAGGTGATTCATGTAATTACACAGTAAAACAAAAAGTCAGTACTTGACTTTTCTGAAAGGTCCTTTTTCTGTTGCTCAGTTCTTTCTTTAGCGACTTCCACTGTGCAGTATTCCCTAGACTACCAATGCAAAATTTCTGTCAATGTAAACTAGTGGGCAGGAACTAAGGTGTTGAACAATAACATATACTATGCAATAAAGTTTGCCATCATTGGCTAAGAGGGTGTATAACGAACACTACTGTGAAAGCCATTTAATGAGACAGAAGCTGCTAGTTTGCATTAAGAAACATAGTTTCTACCTAGTAGGCTTTATTTTGGTAACAATAAACAAATAATTACATAAAATTATCCTACCATCAGCTACTTGATCAGTTTATTCTGTGTGATATTTTGAGTCTGTGTGGAAAAGCAGCCATTTACACTGTAGACTGATTTTTGTGCAACCGAGTATAGCCTGTGTTTTCACTAAAGTGCTATAATGCCTTATGCTTACTCAAGTTTAAGATTCAAATGTAATTATACTGCCTGACATGAATTATCATATATGTTTATATACTGTTGGTTTTCAATTTCATGTGTATGACTTTTTGGATTTAATTCTAAATGTCAAGGGCAAACGCAGCAGAATTATTTATTTGTTTGTTTTTCGTTTGTTGACTGGGGTAGTCTGCCTGAGCCACAGGTCCATTTTCAATGGAGAACTGAGCAGAAATCTCGAGTTAATACAACCACATTTTAGCAGTCCGAAGCGTACAGTTTTAAACATTGTTAACAGCAACATGGAATGTCATTTCAAGTTTCACCCCCCCCCCCCCAACACACAAGTGGTAGTTCCCTGACCTTTTTGCCTACCCCATCCCAGCATTTTTGGGTCTTTGCTCCTCACACCTCTGCAACTAATATAAACTTCTCTGGGGTTACACCATTTTTGGAAAGAGAGCAAACTCGACAAGATGAGAGTTTGCTGAGTTTACCCTCTGTGATCAGGACAAATAAATATATTTAGTATTTTGAGTCCCATTAAGCAAAACTGCATGTTTTAAGAAGTAATCTAGAATTTTTTTATGTTGTTAATGACTTGCTTATGGTCAGAGAAATGAACAGGTGTGTTCTTAACATATTAGCTGATCTATGAGAAGACCCCCTTTTGATGGATTCTGTCACTGTGATTGTTTCTAGAAAAAAACATTTGGCAAAGTTTGTGTGGATAATCCCACAATAGATTCTGGTGCACACCACAAGGTCGTATGTTGACTGCTTAAGCACACGTAACTGCAGTGCCCACTGTTTTGCATCCAGTCACTGGCAAGCATCTTCCTCCAAATCAAGAAATAATGAAAAATGTTTAAACTACACTTCACTGTTACTAACCTGGATGGGGCTGTCCATCCATAAGATGGGGGTAAAGGGTATTCCTGACCCATTAAGAAGATAAATGTTGCAAATCAACTGCTCAAGTAAGAACAGATCTGACCTAATCAGCAGTGACCACAGTGAAGGAAACTAAGGGGCAACTAAAGGGCTAAGTTTCGGTAGGCTGAACCTTGAAGTGTGTTCCTACCAAATGAAGTAAGAGTCCTGTAGCTGAGTTTGAGATGTTAGCGCTTGGCAAAGGTAGCAAGGAAGTATCAAGTGCAGATGATACATTCTTCAAACAAGCTCTTGAGGCATCCATTCCCCTGAGTGAAGTGAACTTTGACTACAGAAGACAATGTATGTGGCAATATGCAAGGGAGGTCTGTTGCATTTGCAAGCTCTTCCCTACCCAGAGTGAAGGAAATGAATAGTTGGTTTGTCTCCCAAAATTCATCCACCCAGTTTAAGAAGAAAACTGAGCTGGTTATGCACATGTGGGATGTGAAATATCCATTGTCCACCGATTTCTTCTCTGGCAAAGAAAACAGGAAGATAAATAGAATGCTGCCAGTGTCGCTGAGAAATAACTTTAAGGAAGACTGATTTTCCCCAATGAACATCTAGATGAACATCTAGATATAGTTCTTTAAACGTGAAGGTCTGAACCTTCAAGATCTTGCAAGCAGAGGTGATGTCCAGCAGAGTTTTCCAGGAAATAAAACCTAATGCTACCAAGCCAGCAAGCTCAACTGATGAAAAAGCAAGCATGGTAGTTAATGAAGTTATGAAGTTCAGCTCCCAAAGAGGAGAAGGGGCTCTTCAGAGGAAGATGAAAGTGCAGCAGTTTTTTCTGCCCCTTCCCTAAGGTAATTATAGGAAGAAACAGTTGATGAGCACCCTTGACCCTGAAATAATTGAAGTTCAAACTGTGCAGCTGCCTGAGAATAGGTATCAGTTACTTATAAATTGATGAAATGGAATGGCATAGGGCAGGGAATTATTCCATCCAAATGGACAATCATTTCACCTTGAAAACATAGACCTGACAATGAAAGGCTTTCCAGTAAACTCTGTAATCACTGAAACGCAAGTCGTGGTCTGTTGGGATGATTGATTTATGTTAACAACCAGGTCCTGAGGTGGATCTTTTTCCACCTAAACAGTGTATGACATGTTCAGCTAAGAGGTGATGACCGTGAATCTTGTTTCTTTTTTACTGAAGTTTGCTATCTGAAGGATCTGATTGAAATCCTTTTTGAGCCTAAACTTAGGGATGTCTCCAAGACTCTCCAGTATTTAAACCACTAGGGAGGACAGGGACTTGAAAAAGTGAAATGAAAAGTTAAGAGCTATAGTTCCAGACTGTCCTTTACCTCCAGAAGTGGGCTCATGCAGAGGTGAACATACTGCGGACATGCCTGCTGATTTTGAGTAACATGGAAGTCACATGTGAGTATATGCTCTTCAAAGGCAGTATGTAATATGTGTATACATATATATATGTGCATGTGTGTGTCTGTATACACAAACACAAGTGTATGTGTGTGTATATATTTATATGTGTGTATGTATATATATATATATATATATATATATATATATATATATATATATATATATATATAAATATATACACATACAGCCACATGTGTGTGTGTGTGTGTGTGTATATATATATATATATATATATATATATATATATATACACACACACACACACACACACACGTACATAAGAGTGGAAGGCCTGCACCTGTCTTTGTGCTAGCACAACAACATATTCATTAAGGATGCATTCTTGCAGAAGAGTTGCAAGTATCCACCAGGCATATGTCTGCTTAATATCTAGGCCTTGATTTGGGAGGCCTGGTGGGGGTGAGGGGCTAGTTCCATGACCCTTATGTTCAAGAGAGGCTGGATATTAGGCCTGTGGGAACCTTTTGAGGGGTGGTTTGACCTTGATTGTGAGTATCCGTGACAGTATCACTTGAAAGACTGCTGCTTAGAATCAGGCTGATTGTCAGGAAGTTCTGACTGAGCAGCTGGGAGTTGAGTGCTGTCAGCATTCCAGAATGTGTCCCCACCTAAAGTGGAAGCTGGGGTACCTCTGCCGGGCATTCATTCTCCACCAAGGAAAAAGCCAGATTGTGCAGGATAAACGTCAGTAATTGTGGGATCCAGCAGATGGACTTTGCAGGAAGGTTAGTCCATAACATACATGTTGAGCACCTGACCTTGTGGCAGTGCTCCAGCTGATGCTTGGGACTGCTTAATGGGCACTGCATCTGGTCCCTGTTTGAGGAGTTTTCAGAAACTGTCATCTTTCTGCTCATAGGTTATACCAGAAGTGACTCTATAGTCAGGCACACTGATGTCCCACTCAGTAGGCTGAATAAGGAGAAGGTTACAGTTAGCTGCCTGTCAGGTGCCAGGATCCACCACATAACACAAGCACTCAGGTCACTCCAGAACAAGTACAAATACGACTGTCATTGTCCATGTTGGTGTGAATGACCTGAGCCATACCTCTGTGGACTACAGGAAAAGAGACATGGAAGAGCTCTCTGATCATATAGCCCAGGCCGGTATGACACTGAACCTGAGTAGCATCCTGCCCTCACCAAGAATACCACGGTATAAAGAAAAAATTATCAATTTCAACAATTGGCTAAGTTTCTGGTGTCATTCAAAGGGGATCCAGTGTCTGTCTGCCTGGGATGACATGCTCGACAAGCCACGCTGCTTCGCTAGAGATGGCTTGCACCTGTCACCCTTAGGCTTTCGAATAGTGGCCAAGGCTCTTGCCACCCTCATAGTGCCTTTTTTAGGCAAGGCTCAAAAGACAAACCCACTGCCGTAAATAGCACAAGTAACAAAAAAATGAGGGTAATGCTACTCAGTGCCAGAAGTCTAAACCTCAAAATTCACTCACTCAAGGCACTCCTCAGTATGGAGAAAATCGATATATGTGCAGTAATAGAAACCTGGTTTAAGGCTCCAGAGAGCACCCCAGCACTACCAGGCTACAACTCATACCATACATTTTGGCCACAGAACAAGGACCGAAATACAAAAGGTGGGAGCGTATCCATATTCATCAAGGATACCCACACCTCTAGATTAGTGGCACAGCACGATGCTTCAGAGATCATCCACGTGCAACTAACAATGTGCAAAACTGCAGTTCAAATTGTAGCTTGCTACAGATCATCCACCATGTCCCAGGACCCCCATTCTGCATTTCTGAAAACACTGGGAAACATAAAGGTCCTACCAAACACCCTAATATTGGGTGATTTCAATTACCCAAACATTAACTGGGAGAACTGCTCAAGTACCAACTCCCTTGCCCAACATTTCCTAGAATTTATAAACTCAGATGCACTGGATCAACTGGTCAACACTCCCACCAGAGGTGACAACATATTGGGCCTGGTCATCACCAACATGGGCGACCTGTGTTCCACACTGGAGGTCAACCCTTCGCTGGTTAGATCTGACCATAAACAAATCACTCTGGATGTCCACATTCCGCCCCCAGACCCCGGGCAAGGAAACCACTGTGAAAAACTTTTCAAAAGCAAACTTCATGTTACTTAAGACCGAGGTGGAAAGTTTCAAAGCCCCCATGCTAAAGGATAACTCTGTCCAAGCTGCAAAATTATTTTTATAATGCATTCTACAGGCACCTACAAGAATGCATGGATCATGCTATCCCAAGCAAAACCAAGACTCACTCCTCCAAGAAAAGGAAACCAGTCTGGTGGACCCCTGCCATAAACAAGCTATACAATAGAAGGAGGAAACTAGTACAAAAAAGAAAAAAATCCCAAGAAGGGAAGACATCCCTGATCAGTATCAGCAAGAAACTATGATCCCTCATAAAATCATCCAAGGCAAGCTTCGAAAGAAAAATTGCCAAGGACTCCAAAGATAACCACAAGGCATTCTTTAGCTATGTCAAGAATCTAAGTGGCAATGCTCAGATCTGCTCAGAGTTGGTGCAGAATGGCACAAAATACACTGAACCGACCAATATCGCCAACATCCTGGCAAACAGGTTCCATGTAAACTTCACCCCCCTCTCACACCCAAAAGGACCCATAACCATACCAGAAGAATGTAGAGCCCCTGAAATCACAGACACTCGGGTTAAAACAGCCCTCTCCAAAGCCAAAAACACAGCATCAATGGGACCGGATGGTGTCCAAGGCTGCGTCCTACACGAACTCAAAGACGAACTAACCCCTCACCTAAACACACTGTTCAAACTCAGCCTCTCTACAGGCTATGTAGCCATAGAGTGGCGCACAGCAACGGTTATTCTGCTCCACAAAGGTGGAGCCACTACAGATCCCGGGAACAATCGCCCAATAAGTCTGACTAGCTTGGTCTGGCTATGGAGCACATCATCATGGAACTCATTAACAGAGACATTGGGAACCTCCAAACACTGGCCCCTACCCAGTTTGGCTTTGTTAAAGGCAGATCATGCCTCCCAAACCAGGTGAACTTCTTTGAGACAGTTACCAAGGCTATAGATGAGGGAAATGTGGTACACACAGCCTACCTAGACCTTGCAAAGGCCTTCGACACCATTCCCCATTCTGGTATTATAGACAAGCTCACCAGCCTGAACATAAACTCCTACGTCACAAGATGGGTTGCCAACTGGCTCATGGACAGAACCCACATGGTGAGAGTTGCGGGAGCTAGGCCTGACTCTAAACCAGTTGCAAGTGACGTTCCCCCGGGCTCAGTCCTAGGACCCATCCTGTTCGGCATATACTTCTCAGAGGTACAGGCAAGCACAGGAGGACTATGACTGACCAAGTTCACAGACGACTTGAAACTAGGGGCTATAATTGACTCTCCAGCTGACACAGACATCTTCCAAAAGGGGTCTCACTGAGATGGATACCTGGTGTCAAAATCATGCCCTCAAGCTAAATGTCAAAAAGTGCATAGTCATCTAGTCATCCCCTTTGGAAAAAAACAAAGTACCCACAAACTACCACATAGGTGGTAGTCCCCTAAATATGAAAGATGTAATAAGGGATCTGGGGACCCAAGTAGATGGTAATCTCTCCTTTGATAATCACATTGCCAAATTGGTTAGAAAATCCTTCTGTGTGGCCCACCTAATCACAAAAGGGTTTGCATCCAGATCAAAAGAGGTCATTGTGCCCCTCTACTCATCACTCATCAGACCCATCATAGAGTGCAATGCCCCATTTGGGATGTACCTTACAAGACACCTGCTACAGCTGGAAAGACCACAGAAGTACCTCACCAAGAGGATCTACTGGCCTCAAACAGATGCCCTATGCAGCTCAACTGAAGAAACTCCAGCTGTACTCGGTTGCATACCGCCTACTCAGAGGTGATCTCTGTCTGACATACAAGGCCATGTCCAACCCAGAATTGATGGACATGCTCCACCTAAAGAAAATCATATCTCCTCGAGCCACACACTCTAGGAGTCTAAACCTCACCATAACAATAAATAGGACATGCTGGAGGAATACATTCCTGTCCCAGAGACTTCCCATGCTTTGGAACAAGATTCCAATCTACATTAGGCAGAGCTCCTCGCTAACACTCTTCAAGAGAAACCTTGATGAGTGGATGGGAAACAGAAAGTTTACCCTGGGGATCACTTTAGTGGCTGTACTGGACAGAGGCACAGGGAACTAATCTAAGGGGGCGGCGAAAGACAACACATTCTGGCTAGGCTTAGAAATGTCTTTGGGCAGATAGCCTAGTACCTACCTATGAAACTAAGTGTCTGTCTGCTACATCATTAAGTGGCAGAAATGTGCCTGTGAGACATGTAGCAATCGTGCATGCTTTGTGCCTCCCTGAGACGATCCAACTCAGGACTTGGCTGGACACGGATGGTCTCATAGACACTTATATGTTCAGTATCTTAGAAGTGAATTTAACTTAGCCATGCAGCCATTAAGATTGTGATCAGAACTGCTTAAGATGCAAAGAAAAATGGTGACGTCTGTGAGAAAGTATGTTTAAATTGTTAGTGCATGACATTATGATAGGTGTCATCACCAAGTACACACACAGTCACTGGATGGGGGTGGGGGTGGCTGGAATCTTTCAGAAAATTTTGCCATATAGTGATTGATGGAGTAGAACAGTCATACACCAAAAAGACCCATCAAGAATGGAGGGGTCCTCAGTGTTAGCACTTATTACTATCAACCCCTCCGTGAAATATAACTAAATCTGATATTAACACTAGTGCCCCAAAACATTGCAACTAAAACACACACACACACACACACACACACACACACACACACACACACACACACACACACACACACACACACACATTTACAAAAGTGAGTGCTGAATGTCACGTCACAGAATATCTCACAAAGAGTAAAATCCTCATGTTGCAGGGGTGCTCCTTTACCCTCACCTTATAACCCCCAACATGACAGCGGTCTGTAAATGCACTACCTCCAGTGTCAAACTTGGAGACAGGAGAGGATTTAAAACAAAATGAACTCACATTTTCTCTTTACTTTGAGTTACACAACATCAGAGAACCCATAACGGAACCTGCAACAAATTCTCTAATTCTGGGACATTCATGTAAGAAAAAGAAAGTTAATCACCCAGCTGCAGTCATTTGAGTGTTGACAAAGCAGACAGAAAAACAGGAAAATCATATTGAAGTTTAACTCAAGTCATACCTCACCTGAATGAAAACAAAAAAATCTGTACTCCCTACTGTAACACAAGTTTTGAAAAAATTCAGAAGAGCAATTTTAGGAGCATGCGAACATACTAGGCAAGTGATCACGGGGACCATAAGATGCATAGCAGTATACAACTTTAAGTAGACAAACTTAAAAGTTCTTAAGTTCTTGCCACTTTCTTAAAGCAGTTAATACTTAACTCTCAAATCAGCTGTACATGTTAACCCTGTTATAATTTGTCTCTATTCATCCAGTCATTAAGACAAGCCTTAAAGGTAGTTGTAGTAGTACTTATTCCATATGCTAGCAATGCGTTGAGTTTGGAACGGTTTACTATCATTAGTTCGAATGGCAAAACATTTGCTGTTCGAAATAACGAAAAGTTAAACCGAAATGACACATTTCGAGTGTACACAGTGTCGCCCCAAATGATCGACATTGTCGCCGAAAATGTGACATGATAGCTGTATAGGAGTTGATGTAAATCAAACTCCTATACGACATATCACGTTTTTGCAAGGGGGCAAGCCCCCCTGCACCCCCGCACACTCTGCTACTAATTTATTCCAACTCCAAGATTGCACTACAGTGGGGATATGGATGAATTTCCTAGCCGCATTGTACCGCGATCTCGTACTTATAGTCGAACACACTTATGCGAGTGCACTACTGCATTTGCATAACTGTGTTCAACTATCCACCTCAGTTTTCATTTTGCAAACAACATTCTGATTTTTGGCAGCTTAACTGCCGACAGCATGTTTGCAAAAAATGATAGTAAACCGTTAGGAACACACCACTCCAGCGAGTCTTGTTTATTTGTTGATGTAGATATAGGTCCTTATTGAGGATGTTTGTAGAGTCATTGGTTTTTATGAAGAAGTAAAAGTTGAAATAGAACTGGGTCTTTCATGGATAAAAATGTGAGACACTTGTACCCATTTAGCAACCTGTAGGCTACTGAGTGTAAGGAATGAGTTAATATAGTGGGATACTTGAAGGATTTAAGCCTTTTGATATTCTTAGTTAGAAATCTTTGGGACTTCTCCAGTTGAGCAATATGCATAGATTTGTGCATTCCAAAGCATTGTATTCAATGATGAACCAGAAAAGGGAAAATGACAATGGTAGGGTAACGACTTTGGATTTTGAAGATATTCCCTTAGAAATTAACTAGACCAGATAGACTTTTTTATTGACTATAGTGAAAACATGATTGAATGAAAGAGAGTTATCTACATAAGTACCTAGATCTTTTGTGATTTTGTCCACCTGAAGAGGTGTGCCATTTATAACACACGATGTGGGAGCAACTTTTCTGCTGAATGCTACTATACTGCAGTTTTTTCATTCAATCTAAGACTGGTTTTGATACATTATATATGTGCATATTCCAACCCTTGCTGGAGCTGTTTTGTATCAGTAGATGAGCAATTGACAGTGCCTAGTTTACAGTCATCAGCAAACTTGGTTAACCAGACCTCTGGAATATTAGCTTGAATGTCTGCAAAATAAATGCCAGACAGCAGAGGGCGCAGATCTGATCCTTGTGGGACCACACTAGTTACAGTTTTGCATTTGGAGATGGTGCCAACAAATTTTACAACATGAAATCTATTGGATAGCCAGTTTGTAATCCAGCAGATAGTTTGTGGGTTTACATTAAGCTTGTCTAATTTTTTTAATAATATCAGCATGAGGGATAGTGTAAAAGCTTTGGCCAGGTCGAGATGAGCGGTGTGCATAGAGTGACCACTGTCCATAGCCGCTGCGACCTTTTCAAACAAGGTTATGTTCAGGAGACAATATCTGCCTGTCACAAAACCAAGTTGATTTGGAGTTAGATCACTTAAATTGCCTATGTCTACATAAATAAGTTTCTGGTATGTTCCATTCCATGGTTTTGCATGTAAAGCTAGTGAGGCTGATGGGACTGTAATTAATTGGATGTCCTTCTATTCTCATCTTGCAGTATTCATTACAGTAGGGAGGTCGCTGCCTGCAGCACCAGACATCCGGCCAGTATGCCAAAGTCTTTGGAGTGGGGGGGGGCACATGTGACGTCTCACATCAGAGCCATAAAAGTGACGTCTGCACGTACCCCCTTCAGAATCTTTCTGTTGCAGTGAACATCAGACTCCTTTTCGCCAGTTCAGGAAGCAGATTGCTCATTTATCCAGACGGCTGCTACAGATAAGTAGTCTGTTGGGTTTTTGTTTTGTCTTTGCCTTGTTTCTCAGACATACATGTCCATTAGAAAGGGGAAGTGTGCTTGTGGGAGACAAATTCCTCACAAGGACATGCACGATCAGTGCGTTTTTTGTTTAGGCAAGGCCCACAACCGTAAATCCTGCCCCATTTGTAAATCTTTTGTTCCTAAAACTCTCAGCAGCCGTCTAGCTGCATTGAAATTGTACTTAGAAAATCAAAGGCTCTGGCGTCTCATGCTAGGTATGGAGGGTGGGGGAGGCACGGCTGATGAGCCGCATCAGAAGAAGGCCAAGAAAATTACGCCCGATTCCCATGCTGCACCTCAGGCGTCAGAAGAGACTGTTGGGGCAGATGAAAGCCCGGGATCTCTTCAGACCTCCATTTCTCAACCAGGCCCGGGAACCACTGTGGAAGCTGGGATGGAGGAAACAATTGAGTATGTCTGCTACGGTAAATCAACCATCGGATCCTGATGGAGGGGGACCACGGCTCATACAGTCAGAAAGGTCTACTCCTACCATACCATCCTCCCAGACATTGGCTTCTAGGCATGTACAGCCCCTCTACTCCCTTGAAAAGGAAACAAAAACTAAAACATTCTAAGCAACAACCTGTTCCTGGATGGGAAGTTTTTTCCCCCAGAGTCTTTTCAAGGCATTTCAGGCCTTACAAACACAGCAGCCAACAGCTGCTACTCCTCCAGTGCACCCCTTAGAGGTTTCAGAGGAAGAGTATTCCTCCTCTGAGGAATCATTGAGTTACTGTTGATTCCCCTAAGGACTTTATCACCCCAGAAGAAGAGGATCCTATCACTCCTGAGTCTCCAGGGGAAGAATTGACCTTTGGGGACACTATCTCCCTCATGAGGGAACATTTTAAATGGCAGGCCTCAGATGACTCTGTCATGAAGAGAAGGTACTTTGACTTACTACAAATGGAATAGCCATCCCCTTCAGCTGTACCTCCCTTGCTACCGGCCTTCCAAGATGCCTTCATGGCTGCTTCACAGCCTCATATTCCCAATCCCCAGCTTCAAAACATCCAGACCGATTCTTCAAGGTGCCCCAGTACACTCATTTCTTCTTTAAAAATCCTCCAGCAGTTATTGCAGTTTCTATGGATAAATCCTCCAGACAGTTACCCTCTGCTGCTCTTTACCCTGCTGATAAGGACAGCAAATTCATGGACAGACTAGGGAAAAAAAGTCTGTACCTCTTCCACCCGTGCCGTCAGACCTCTGAATTACCAAACCCACATGGCTAGGTATGTCCTGGACACCCTCTCAAAATCTTCTACTTTCCTCTCTGAGGTTCCAGAATCACCACCAAAAACTCAAATAAACACCCTACTTTCCACAGCACCTCAGGTGACTAGGCACTCCATCAAGTGCAGTTATGATGCTGTGGAATCTTCTTCGAAATCTGCTGCCTCAGGCTCAGTGCTGATGAGATATTCCTGGGTGAGACTTCAGCCCCTACCTATGGATGTGCAAACTAAACTGCTTGATGCACCCCTGGATAATGAAGCTGTTTTTGGACAAGCTTCACCAGAACTCCTCAAATCCCTCAAGAAAAGGGAAAGGAATTAACAAAACCTGAAGCATTTACTAGTATCTCCTATCCCAAGATATCACAGAAATTATCCACAAAGAGCTTCCTTTGTCAGGAGACAGTCTTCCCTTTGTGCACCAACACAGGCAAATGGACGTAGGCAAGCTAGGAAAATCTCTTCTCCTAAGTTCCCTTCTACCCCATCCTCCACCCCCTTTCGGAATCAGTCTGACCAAGCCAGACCACCTCCACTGTGACTTATAACTTCTAAACTCCAACACTCCCCTCTCCTTTCATCTCACCCTCTCCCTAACCTCCTGGCGGAAAATCATATCAGAAAATGATGATGAGTCCTCTCCATCATTCAGAGAGGGTATTTCATGATTTGGTTGACTTTGCCCTCCTTCCATGGGATTCCTCAACCTCCATCAAACCAAATTCATCTTTTTCCTACCATCATCCAACAATTACTAATTTAGGGCACCATAGAGAAGGTCCCTATTTCACAAAGAAACCAAAGGTTTTTACTCCAGAATGTTTCTGGTACCAAGGAAAGAGGGTCCTTGGAGACAAGTTCTGGACTTATCTGTTCTCGACCTGTTCCTCAAGGTTCCCACTTTCAAAATGCTCACCTTACCTCTACTCCTACCCACTCGTACCAACCCATGGCTTCATGGTAGCTCTGGATTTGAAGGACGCCTACCTTCAGATTGCAATACACACAGATTACAGGAAATTCCTACGCTTTGCAGTAGGTTCCTTGCATTTTCAGCTTTCTGCATTATCCTTTGGGCTCTCCATAGCACCTTGAGTGTTCACAAAGTGCCTTGCACCTCTGATTGCTCACTGCAGAACTCAGGGTATTCAAATTTACCCATACCTAGACGACCTGTTAATTCTTCATCAGGACCATCAAACCCTCCTCCACCACCTACAACAGGTGACCACCACCCTGACTCACTTAAGATTCACTGTAAACAAGGGAAAAGCTCACCTGATCCCCACTCAAGACTTTATCTTCTTGGGGTGCAGCATAAGAACAGACAGGATGAAGGCCTTCATTCCAGATCAGAGGATCATGGACCCTCACCCTCTACTTCAACAGTCTGATCACCCTCACTTCTTTGCCAGCAAGAGAATTCCTAAGAATGTTAGGCCACATGGCATCTCTGTTACCCATGCTACCTTTAGCAAGACTCCACATGAGAAAGATCCAGTGGATTATGAAGAATCTATGGAGTCAACAAACTCACCCTCTGGACACCCCTCTCCCCCTCCTACTGTGCCTGAAGAAGAAACTACAGTGGTGGATTTGTGCCATCAACCTCAACCATGGAACACCCTTACAGATTCTTGCTCCCTTACAACAGATCTTTACAGGTGCCTCAGACATGGGGTGGGGAGCAGTACTACTGCACAATCAAAAACAAACACTGCAGGGAAAATGGTCCGCACTAAGACAGAGATTGCATCAACATCAAATAAATGAGAACACTTCTTCTAGCCCTACAGACTTTCAAACTAGCCCTACTCCCTGGAACACTGAAAGTGATTACAGACAATATGATTGTCCTGTGGTACATAAAGTGGGGGGGGGTGGCGAGATCCTACCCTCTGCAGTCTAGCCAGACAGATCTGGACCCTAATATCAATGCTGCATATTCAATTGCTAGCAGTGTACATACCTTCCATGGCAAATGTTATGGCAGATACTCTCAGCAGGACTTCAGCACTCTCTCACGAAAGGATGCTTCACAGATAGGTGTTCCTAGGTCTTATTCACAGGTGGGGTATCCTGCAAGCAGATCTGTTTGCCTCCTCCCAGAACAGACAAATGCCTCTATTTTGCACAAGGGACCCACATTTCCAAGCATGGAAAGTGGATGCTTTCTTTTTTTCATGGGTGGGGATGCATCTCTATGCCTTCCCCCCTTCACACTCATTCAGAAGGTCCTCCTGAAAATTCAGAGGGACAAACCAAAAATCCTAATGGTGACCCCTTTTTGGCCAAGACAGCATTGGTTTCCCCTTCTCTACCTTTTAGCCAAGGGCAATCATCACAGGTTACCTCACCGATTAGACCTACTCACACAGGACAGGGGATCCCTAGTGCACCCTCAGGTGAACAATCTGAAACTGACCTTATGGGTGATAGGGTTCTAATCCCCTTCAGACACCTATACTCAGAGGATGTACTAAGTGTTCTGTAGGAGGCCAGAAAGGTCTAGTACCAGGAAAAATTATCTGTCAAAATGGAAAAGATTCTCCAGGTGGTGTCAAAAGAAAAAACAGCACCCTTTAAACATTTCCATACCTATGATCCTTTCTTACTAGTGTGAGCTCCTTCATTCAGGACTAACATATTCTTCAGTTAAGAGCCATTTGTCTGCCATCTCTGCTTGTCTACCTTTGATCCCGCCTTTGGCATCAAGACTGGAGGTCAAGCTGTTCCTGAAAGGGGTACTCCATTATCAGACCCCCCCCCCTTGCAAACCTGATCCTCCACCTTGGGACTCAAATTTTGTGCTTGAAAAACGAACCTTGCCACCTTTCCAGCCAGCACACTCAGCATCCTTAAAACTATGCACCTGGAAAACAGTTCTATTAGTGGCCCTTACGTCCTCCAGGAGGGTATCAGAAATTCAGGCCCTGATAGCCATCCCTCCTTACTTTACTTTCCATAAGGACAGAGTCTCCCTAAGGACTTAACCCTTCTTTCATGCCTAAGCTGGTTAATGAGCTCTCACTCAATCAGACCATTAACCTACCTGTTTTCTACCCTCAACCTCAAAATTCCTCAAAAAGGACACTCCATTCATTAAACATTCACATACAACTTTGGTACTATTTAGACAAATCCAGACCTGTTAGAAAATCTACCAACTGTTCTTTTCCTTCCACCCTAGGGCTGTAGGGAATCCAGTCTCCAAACAACCATCTCCTCATGGATCTCTAAGGCTAATTGTACATGCTACTCTATTCATGGAAAGATTTTATGTGGCAATGTCAAAGCACACTCCATCAGAGCAGCTGCCTCCTCAGCTGCCTTTTTCAAGGGGGTAGACTACGCCTCCATCTTGGAAGCTGCTACCTTGGCTTCAGTTAGTACTTTTACGAAGCATTACAAACTAGATTTAGCCTCCAGGGCTAGAGCTGGTTTGGCCAGATCTATCTTACAAGTTCTTATCGATCAAAGACCATATGCGTCCTCCCAGGCTCATACCTAAAAGCTTTGGTACTCTCCCTACTGTGACAAATACTGCAACATGAGAATAGAAGGACATAGAACAGTTGTGTAAGAACTTACCATAACCTTAGATGTCCTTCTCTTCCATGTTGCAGTATTCAGACTCTCCCTCCTACCCCCTCTTGGGTTACTTTCCTTATCTTCCTTACTTTCTAACTACCTATGGCATCACAGTCCTACATCTAGTTATCCTTGGCAACAGACCCAGGTGGTCAAATACCCTATAGTCTGGTCTTCATGTCAGTCTGAAGGGACTTCCTTTTTATCTCTTATTTACACCTTCAGGGGTACTACTGTATGCGGCAGTCCATTCTGAAGGGGGTACGTGCAGATGTCACTTTTATGGCCTACATCAGTTTATGGCTCTGACCTGAGATGCCACACGTATCCCCCCCTACTCCAAAGACTTTGGTTTACTGGACGGATGTCCAGTGCTGCAGGCAGCAACCTCCCTACTGTGATGAATACTGCAACATGGAAGAGAAGGACATCTAAGGTTATGGTAAGTTCTTACACAACTGTTCTTTCTGTAGAGGAGTCATCCTTGAGTAGGGGAGTCATAGTGGCTGTTCTCTAGGCACCCAGGGACAAACCCTGTAGATAGGCTGAGGTTGAACAGTTTCAGTAGAGGCTTAGATAGTGTATACTTGGCATATCCTTTTGGTCAGAATGGGTGATGTTAACATGGATAAACTCAGTGTATTGTTGGACATTAATTTTACTGGCAAAATTGAAGACAGATTTGTAGTTTCCTTTGAAATGTTTAGCAAACATAAATCCATCCTGCTGTAAATTTTCTAATAATATTTTAAAATTGAATTGGCCCTACGTGCATGTGTGTGCCATCTGAGGAAGGTTGGGAGCCGGGCTGGCAACTCCACACTGTAAAACTGTACTGACACTCATTCTGCGGACCAATGATCTGCTTTGGTGACCTCTAACGGGAGCAGCTGAAAGGAGAAGATGATTTTATTTTTTTATTTCTGTTTGTTTACTGGGAAGGTCTGACTGAACTGTGCAATACACCTTTTCAGCAGAGGTTTGAGAAGAAAAGCCCCACAAATTAGGCATCATTGTAATAAAGTATCAACATTACCAATTATTCATAGAAAAATTGATTGAATATTGACAATACAGACGATTAACAAAAAATAATATAAAATAAACAATTAGATAGAAATGTTTTTATAACATCATAAGAGGCACAAAGCATGCAATTTTGATATTTATTCAGTTTGTCAGCAGGATCCGATTTCATTTGTGAGTTTGTTTCAAATAGCACAAAACTAACTAACCTAATGTTTTCAAATTTAAAGGCTTACTAGTGACCCCTACCAGTATAAAACTGTATCTCTGAAAAAGTTTGAAATTTCTTACGAAATTCTTAGGAAAGTTTATCATCACATGTATTTATTGACTGCATATTTAGTTTATTTTAGGATTAAGGATGTATACAGAACTTTGTCTTCATTTTGAATATATCATGCGTGTCTGTCTAGTTTTGTGTAGCACATTTCCCCCAGTGACTGCTACTTCCATGCCTACAGTGAGTTATAGGTGTCATCAAGGCATGCTACACCTTACTGCTCTTTGTGCACGTCCACAAAGCACTGAGTGGGTGGCATGCAGTTTCATGGTCTCCTCTTGAATTCATGATGGAAAGCCTATCCGAGTTATGCATCCCTATCTCTTCCTACAGAGAAAGAGAGAGAGAGATGAAACCAGGTTAAGCCATGTCATTTCTCTGTCCCCAAGCAAGATTCTCCAGTATCTAGTTCAGTTAAACAAGGGTCATCTGGGTTATAGTCAGTACTCCACAGAACCAGTCATACCTGCCTATATTTTGGGTGTACCAACATATTTCCATTAACAGGCAGTTTCACTTTCAAGGACTATGTATTGTTTTTAATTAATTACATTTTATTTAGTTATTTATTTCATGTTGTCCCCCTCCCCATCCAGGCAGCAAAGTAAAGCTTTCCCCGATTATAAGTCTTCACCTCTCTTTGTGTAACCAAATCATTCAAAAAGGTTACAGCTAGCAGTGGGATTCCCTTCCTCCTTTTCAAAAGATTCCTCTGCATTCATCCATTCAAACCTTTTTGTTCCTTCCCATCTTAGATTGCTTTCTCAATGGATCTGTGACCTGTTCTCCAAGTTTTGAAAGGACTTTATTCACAACTGTTTCTGGTATCAAAGAAAGAAGGAACCTGGAGACCTTCCCTAGACCTTTCTTTTCTGAACCTTTATTTCAGAATCACAAAATTCAAAATGCTGCATTTATTGTCTCAGTTACCTTTCATTCCACTTCTCAGTTTTCTGGTAATTCTGGATTTAACAGTTGCTTATCTCATTCAAATTCTCAAATATTTTAGATGTGTTTTATATATTTTTTTGTGTCTGGTGTACTATTTCAGTTCTCTGTTTTACCCTTTGGGCTGTCGACAGCCCTGAGTGTTCACTAAAGTGTCTTGCTCCTGGAGTAGCCCATTTTGCAAGTTTCAGAACATTCATACATTCCCATGTTTAGACAACTGCCATATGCTTGTAGATTATTTAACGAGTTGTCAGAAATCTCTGGCTTGGGTAAAAAACAACTTTTTCTTGGTCTGAGATTTCATGTGATAATAGAGGAATCTGTCATTCCTTCTCACAGGTAAGTGTTTTTGAAGTGATTCTTGGACACATCCCTCAAAGATGGCTTTTCTTCCTAAGAACAAAGTACATTTTTTCAAAAAGCAGTTTCTGATATTTTCCAGACAGACTGTGGCATCTTCCAGGGCATGTCTCAGAATTCTAAGTTTCAGGGCCTCTACAGATCTCACGATTGTTTTGGTCAGGCTTTACATAAAGAAAATGTAATGGTGGTTCTAATCAGTTTGGATCCAGCACCTGCTTTCAGTTTAGATCCCAGTGGTGGGGTTTCTGAAGAAGCAGTTACTCTTGTGGATGAATCAGTTGCCTTTCAGCCTTGGTCTCCCTTTTTTCCTGCCAGCTCCTACTCTACCTGTAACCACAGATGCCTCAAACTTTGCTTTGGGAGCTGTGTCAGAGGCAGTAGTGAAATTCCAGAGATTCTGGAGGAAACAAGAAACATTAAAACAAATGTCAAGTAAATGATGGCTGCAGTAAATGTTTTCAAATCTGAGAGCAGTCTTTGGATTCTGTGTCCTCCCCTAGTAGTCACAAAAATACCATGGGTAATGTGTTAACATGAGCAGTAGGGAACCAAATCTTACCTCCATTGCAGATTAGCTGTGGTAGCCTGGGAACTAGCAACTTAGCTCAGTTTTGACACTCCATCAGAGTCAAACATTACAGCAAACAATTTCAGCTGGATCAGAACAGTATCCCACAAGTGAAACCTGTACCCAGGAGTCTTCCAGGAATTGATCCATCTGTGGAGAACTCCAAAAGTAAATCTGTTTACCTCTGTTAACATCAAACAGTTAAAGAAATTCTGCTCCAGGACTCCTTGCACAAAGGCTTGGAAGATTAGTGCATTTTTATTCTCATGGACAGGGATGATGTTCATAGTGTTACACTGATGCAGTCATTACACTTGGGTTATCCTGCCGTCAGGCGGTTCCCCAGTCGGCCTGAGTTCCAAAGTCTTGGTCCGGTGTCGGTTGCTGTCACCTCCTCCCTGATGTCACTGCAACAGGGGTATATAAGATGCAGCTGACGCCATTTTCTTCTGTCTTTCTTGCCACGCGGTGCCCAAAGCAAAAGCAGTTCGCAAGTGCCGGTCGGCCATCTCCTGAGATTTTCATTCCGAATCCAGAACCGAAGTCTTCTACAAAGCTAAGTACCCCGTTGGGGAAACATTTTCTTGCCTCTGACCGATGTCAGTAAAAGTTAATAACTGTATTTCTTGTGGGAAGCAAATACCTCATAAGGATTAGCATTCCTATTGTATCCCATGCCTAGGCCCTGACCGACGACGTCACTGGTTGTCGGTTTTGTGCTAGGTTTAACAAGCGCACTATTAAATGTCGGTTTGATTTTGCCCGACATTATTTTGGTAGAAAATTCAATTATACCATGCCGTCGGAACTTCCATTGACCGGAATACAGAAAAAGCGCAAAGACAAGGATAGGCATCCGAGGCCCAAAACTGACGACAAAGCCTCTTCTAGGCCAGTCGCCGGTTCTCCGGTTTTCAGCGAGGTGCCTTCGCAGACCCTGACGACCGCTTCTGTAGAACCTCGAGCCGCCTCTGACTCCCACGTGGAGATGGCTGGGCCTTCGGACGCACAAGTTCTTCAGCCTACCGAGACTAACCTTTCAGAGGGATCCGGAGTAGCTGAGCAACCCACAGCTACAGAGGGTGTCTTCAGACCTACTCATTTAAGCATTAAACCCTCAGCTAAGTCTAAGCCTTCTTTAAAGTCAAAGAAACAAATATAGCATTCTCCAGGACAGGCCTCCATGCTCAAGAAACAAATGCTCAAAATGGCCGAAGACCTAATCACTCTGATCAGGGGGTCCCATCCCCCTCCTGATAAAAGGCCTAGACAGGATGCAGACTAAGACTCATCCGACCAGGTGTCCATCTCTTCTGATTCATCCTCAGACCTAGGATACTCTTTACCCCCTTATGAGGATTCTGATGCTGAGGAATCAATTCCATCAGCCTCACCGCCTGAGGACTACTCCTTTGGGGAAACCCTACATACCATGAGGGAGCATTTCCACTGGTAAGGCCAGGATTATTCAGAATCCAAGAAAAGGCTCAGAGGCTTCCTTTTATTACTTCAACACAGACCCCTTGCTATTCCGCCAGTGTTAGATATTGTGGATGATGTGTATATTGACTCCAGCTTAAATCCTGATTCCTTAACTCCAGCCCCTGTTAAACCTGACAGATACTACAGAGTCCCTGACTCACATAAATTTCTGTATAAAAGCCCTGTAGCTGACCCTGAAACTATTTCTCAGGGACCCAAAGGAGTTAAGGCCTCATCAGCCAAGAATCCAGTTCCCTCTGACAGAGATTCCAGAGCATTAGACAGATGGGGAAAGAAAGTATGTACGTCTGCAACTTTAGCAATGAGAGCCTTAAATTGCCAGTTTCACATGCTAAAATATCAACAATTTTTACTGTCTCAGTTAAAACAAAAAATGCTTCCAGAATTAGATCCTTCTAATTTTAAAGGAATGCAGTATTTATTGCATGCAGCTGAACAAGTGGGAAAGCATACTTTGCAATGTGGTTTTGATTCTCTAGAGGCCTCCTGCAGAGCAGCAGTTACAGGCTCTGTCATTAGAAGACATGCTTGGTTAAAAAAATATATGTTACAAGATCATGTTAAAGCAAAATTATTGGATGCACCTTTGCAGCAGGATGTGTTATTTGGAATTAAGGCAGAAGAGGTATTAAAGAAAATCTATGCAAATGGTGAAAGATTTCTTACAGGTTCAGCCTCCTAAATTTAGCAGAAACTGGCAAACTAAGAATTGGTCCTTTCCAATTACAGACAGACCTCAAAGGGGAAGATACAGACGTCCAAGAGGTAGAGGTCAAACACAAGGTACACATGTCTCGACAATGGGTTGCATCAGGCCAGAAAGAAGGGGAAGACAGGCCCCAACCATATAAAAAACAGCTCCAATGACTTCCCACTACAGCTGCCAAACAAATCCTTCTTGGCAGCCCCCTTGGGAGGAAAACTGGCACTCTTCTACCACAATTGGCAAATGATCACCAAAGACAAATGGGTTCTTAACATTGTATTTCAAGGTTGCAGGTTCCACTTTCACACTCTGCCAAGGTTAAAAGGAATGCCAAACCTGCCACCAAATCAATGGGCAGAGGCTCAAAAACAAATTACAGCACTCCATGGATATGAGAGCTTTTTAAAAGGTACCATCACAGGAGCAAGGACAAGGATTTTACTCAAGACTCTTTCTGGTACCCAGAAAGGACAAAGCCTGGAGGCCAATTCTGGATCTTTCATATCTAAACACTTACCTGGATGTTCCGAAATTCAAAATGTTGACATTACAGCAGCTTCTTCTCATGCTGGGCAAGAAAGCTTGGCTCGTGACTTTGGACCTCAAAGAGGCATACCTGCATGTCCCTATCAGACAAAACTGCAGAAGATACCTCAGATTCATAGCGGGTTCAATGCACTTACAATTCTCTGCACTGCCCTTTGGCTTATCTACTGTGCCCAGGGTCTTCACAAAGTGCCTGGCACCAGTAATTGCATTTTGCAGACAGAAAGGAATTAAAATTTATCCGTACCTGGACGACTGCCTGATTCAAGCAGAGAGCAAGGACATTCTTCTAAAGCATCTGGCGTTTGTAAAAAAGTTATTAAGTTGCCTGGGGTACACAGTAAACGAAAAGAAATCAAAACTAGTGCCCTCACAAGAGATTATATTCCTCGGTGCCAGCTTGAACACAACGGCCCAGATGGCTTATCTCACGCCAGACAAACAAGGGCAACTGACTCAATACTTTCAATTGATGGCAACAAAGACCCAACTCCCTGCAAGAAAAATTCTGCAGGCCTTGGGTTACATGGCATCTTGCATACTACTAATTCCATATGCCAGACTGCATATGAGGAAACTGCAGTGGTACCTAAAGAATGTATGGTCTCAATACTGTCAAAGTTTGGAAACAGTTGTACCACTAATCCCTTGCCTTCAACAGGAGTTTCAGTGGTGGGTTCAAGCTTGTCACCTCAACAAGGGACAGCCTTTTACACAACCCACAGCCAGGCAAACACTGACAACAGATGTATCGGATTATGGCTGGGGAGCACACATGGCAGGCAAATGTATTCAGGGCACATGGCCTGCAGAACAAAGGCATCTTCACATCAATCAAAAAGAGATGCTAGCTGTACAAAATGCGCTTATAGCTTTCAAGGACCTGCTGCATCCAGGACAACTACTACTAAAGGCAGACAACACCACAGTTATGTGGTACATAAACAAGCAAGGAGGCAGTCACTCCTACCCCCTATGCAGACAAGCTATGACCTTGTGGAACACAGCTATAAACCTTCAAGTTCATGTGCAAGCACAATTCCTGCCAGGAGACAAAAACACACTGGCAGACAACTTAAGCAGAAACATCATGGATCCCCATGAATGGGAGTTGAATCCACAAATATTCAGAATGATAACACAGACATGGTGGAGCCCGGACATAGATCTGTTTGCATCCTCAATAAACTGCCAGCTACAAAAATTCTGCACAAGGAGTTACCATCCACAAGCATGGGAAGTGGATGCCCTCTCATTCATCTGGGAGAACCTACAAGTATACGCTTTCCCACCACGACCTCTCCTGCCAAAGGTACTCATAAAAGCCAGGCAGGAAGAGCCAAAGATAATCCTGATTGCACATGACTGGCCACGCCAGCACTAGTACCCAATCTTAAGGAGCTTAGCACAAGAACCACCCTGGATTTTGCCTCAAATCCCACATCTGCTGACTCAGCACAACAAACAAATACTACACAGCCAGCTAAAGACCTTAAACCTAGCTGCATGGAAGATTCCTTAGTCAAGCAAGCAATGCCTCTCTCGAAAGCTGTTATGGATGTCATTCTTGAGCCCATTCGGATAAATGGAAGAGATTCTGTGCCTGGAACCAAGCTCACAGCCTTGACCCTCTTGTCCCAAACATTCCTCAGATACTACAATACTTAACTGAGATGCTGAACAAAGGACTCTCCTTCTCATCCATCAAGATCCATGCCTCTGCCATCTCTGCTCATTACAGCACGGATCCACCAATTTTCTCTAATCCTCTGTTAAAACAGTACCTCAGAGGGGCTAAAAACATAAGACCGCCCTGTAGAGCACCTACTCCAACTTGGGACCTCAACTCTGTTTGGAGAAGCTAACTTTACCTCCTTTTGAGCCAGCCAACACAGCAGAATTAAAATATATCTCTTGGAAAACTGCTCTGCTCCTGGCAATAACATCAGCACGAAGAGTTTCAGAATTACAGGCACTAATGGCAGTGGAACCTTTCCTCATTTTCCACCTGGACAGGGTGAGTTTAAGAACTAACCCTACTTTTATGCCAAAGGTGGTATCCAGTGTGGCTCTAAACCAAACTATTCACCTGCCAACTTTTTATCCTAAACCACAGAATAAAGGGGAGAGACCACTGCACTCTTTGGACATTCACAGGCAGTTACGCTTCTACTTGGACAAAGCCAAAGCTTTCAGAAAATCTGAGCAATTATTGGTAACATATGCTGCAGGAGCACAGGGAAAAGTCATTTCAAAACAGACTATTTCAAAATGGATAGGACATTGTATACGTTTCTGCTACACATACCATGGAAAACCTGTTCCTAGCAGCATTAGATCTCACTCCACCAGGGCAGCAGCCACTTCAACTGCCTACCTCAGGGGAGTAACTACCAAGGATATTTTGGAAGCAGCAACTTGGAGTTCTGTACGTACCTTCACCAAGCATTACCATCTGCCTCTATACTCTAAATCCAGAGTTGGTGCTAAAACAAGAACCAGGATCCTTTTAAGACTCAGATGACTGGTTCTGTAATGTGTGTGTCTGTTGTTATCCTCTGGCCTTCTTTACTTTTCTGACAAGATTCACCTCTCAGTCATCTCTGCTTGGCTGCATTTTCATCCCCCTTCAACTCTACTTCAAGTGAAACAATTTTTGAAAGGTGTTTTTCATATTTTAGAACCTTTTAAGTACTTTTCCCTCATGACTTGGAGCAGGTAATAAAGGAGGCAAAGAAACATGCTACTAGAAAAATCCTATATGGATAAGTGGTAAAGGTTTTCTAGTTGGTGCTAAAACAAGAATCCAGGATCCTTTTAAGACTCTGATGACTTTGGTTCTGCAATGTGTGTGTGTCTGTTGTTATCCCCTGGCCTTCTGTACTTTTCTGACAAGATTCACCTCTCAGCCATCTCTGCTTGTCTGCATTTTGAGCCCCCTTCTACTCTACTTCAAGTGAAACAATTTTTGAAAAGTGTTTTACATATCCGACCAACTAGAAAATGGGTATCTCCATCTTGATATCTCAATTTTGCACTGGAAAAATTGTTTCCTTTTGAAAAGCTAATAAAGCTGATTTGAAGCTTTCATATATTATAAACTGTGTTTATTCATTGTTCTGACTTCTGCTAGTGACAAGCTCTTACAGTGAGTCAACCCTATCTCATATTTCACAAAGATATGTTAATTTTAAGAACATACCCTTCCTTTATGCTTAATATTTCAGAGTTTACATTGAACCAGGCTATTTTTCTCCCTATTTGTACAGTCAGGCTTCCAGAGCCTACAAATAAGGGAAAATTCTTCATATACTGAAAGTCCACAGGCAATTCTGACACTACATTGACAACATTAACTCCTATGTAGTTAAGAAAAAAAAAAAAGAATGATCGGTGTGTCAAAACAGACAATTTCTAAATGGTTGTCTCATGTTGCTTTATATTTTTCTCACCATAGTAAAACAATTTAGGCAAGGTCAGGGCCCACTCTACCACTGCTCTGGCTACTTCTCTGTCTTTTTTGAAAAGGGAGTGAACTCCAGAAATATGCAAGTATCATCAACTTTGATATTCCTTTGCACACTGTTACCAAGTGCTGTGAACTCGATTTTTTCTCTAGGTCTAGAGACTGTTTTCATAAGACTATTCTCTAGGGCACCTGGACTAATCCTTCTTCATCCTTCCTTTCTTTCTATGTTGTGGTATTCTTCCCATATAAGAATACTGCAAGAGTACTCTAATGATGAACATAGTACAGTTGTGTAAATAAACTTACCATAAAAGTGTATGTTCCAGTAGATCACCTGTGCAGTAGGCACACCTTCCCCCTATTCCCCCTTCTTTTTGTTGTTTTATTGCCAAGGTGTGGCTCTTTTTTCAGTCTGGTAAGGCACTAGCCTTCCTTACTCTGTGGCAAGAAAGCTATGAAGGTTTGGCACCCTAATCACTTTATACTGCTCTCCTTGACCTATACGATGGTTAAGGTGCATTTGAAAGCAGGCCGGTCATCCACTCTTAGGCAGGATATCTCCCCATATAGCTTAGGCTACTGCAACAGTGATCTATTTTAACATTTTTGTTATGGTACATTTTTTTACACAGCTGTACTTTGTTGTTCATGTGCTTTCTGTCTTTAATACTTCGTCCGTTAATGTAGTATTGTAATGTAAAACATGTAATATAGCTGAAAAAGCTTAGTGGTAAATTGCTGTGGCTATGGTGTGCAGGGTCCTGGGTTCAAGACTTGCAAGGGCTGATTATTTCAGGGGCACAGGAAAATAATTTTCTTCGGTGGCGAAAGCCAGGGAATGTTTTGACTAGGCTTACATAGGCCCCAGGGCTGATAGCCTAGTACCTACCTATGAGCCTGTGTGTGTGTGTGTGTGTGTGTGTGTGTGTGTGTGTGTGTGTATATATATATATATATATATGTATATATATGTATATATGTATATATATATATGTATGTTTACATTCATTTACTGTGGTGTTGTACAGTTATTTATTATTATAATGTTTACATAAAGCAAATTTGAAGTGAGAAGAAGAGGCAAAAGATGTTTGAGCACAGTGATTTATTGGAATTCTTCAGGAATTGGGTTCAGCGTTGTGCACAGGTGGAATGTTTAGGTTCAAGGATGTAGTACAGGCTGTCAAACTAAATGCAAAAAGTGAAGTTTAGTAGCACGTGGCAGAAAAAAAATATGTATATAATATATATATTTATATAAATAAATATATATATATATATATATGTATCTTTTCGAACTGCGTATGCATATAATATATATATATATATATATATATATCTTTTCGAACTGCGGTGGTGGTGCTGTGGTAACGTTGTCACCTCACAGTAAGACGTTGTCCAGTTCGATTCTCAGCTAGAGCGTCTTCTGTGTGGAGACGTGCGTGAATGGGCGTACCTTCGTTGAAGGTTGTGCATCAGGGCCGGCAACTCGGCACGTAAAAATCTAATGCCAATGATTAGCGGACCGGAGTTCCGCTGTGGCGACCCCTAACCGGGAAAAGCTGAAAGACACACAACATAGATATATATATATATATATATATATATATATATATATATATATCTGTTCCCACTTCATATGTTGTAAGTGGTACTCCTGTTCAAACATATTTGGTCGTAAGTAATCTGGGTACTTAACGTGAGGAGTTCTCTCTCATTTGATCATCATGTTCCCACCATAGTCAAGAAATTTTTGTATCTGTCCCAGTTAATTTCCAAGGCAATATCTTCAAGATCCAAAGAAGTCCTTACGGTACTCTTCCCTTATCAGACCCATCATTGAATACATTGCCCCACTTTGTTATATACGAATCCAATCATATTGCCCAGGTGAAATGGCTCCATCAATTTTAACCAAAAAATTAAAAGTGTTAATTCCTTCAGCTATCCTGATAGAATATCAAAATTCTGCTTGTACTCAGTAGCCTACCAGCTGCTCCAGTGTGGCATGTGCCTCGCTTTTTGAGTCATGAAATACCCGTTCTTCTATGACCTATTCTTTCTTAAAAACAGTGGCACTATAACGCCTGTACTAGGAATCTAAAGTTAAAACCAACACATTTATTTATTTTATTTTACATTTGTTTACCAGGAAATATCAGACTGGGCAGAGTTGCCCATTTTCAGTGGAGGCCCGGAGAGGAAAGCTCCAAAACAGTAAAGGAAATTATAAAAATTAAGAGCAGTTGCATACTAATACAATAAATGAGTATGAAATATGTATGTTAAGTCACATTTGTAATAGTTGTAGTAACGAACAATAATACAATGCAATAAATAATATATAAGTAGTAACAATGTAAGTATATCATAATAAAGTTATGCTAATATGCATAACTAGAAAGTCTGTATGAGATAGCTTTGTGAAATAAGAAAGAATGAGTTGGAAGTATAGTTAGCTGATAGGATTTACCCAGGACTATCCTTGCTAGAAGCCCCATTGTGCCTGACTAAGAGTGCTTCTCAAACAATCTGGAAGTATAGCGATGATAAGTATATTTTTTACACTTTAACTATTCAGTGTTTCATAACAGTACTGCATTGTCTTTATTTTTCTGCTTGACCGAATTATTTACTTACCTGTGTCTGAATTTATATATTTGCTGACCTGTGGCTGAATTTTTTTTTCTCCCACAGTCCCATCCGAATGCTGTTGTGTTGTTAAAGTTGGTGGCTTTTGCAGTTGCCCTGTAAATTTGATCTGGGACACACTTGCCAGTCCCATCTTAACTCATTCTGCCTAACGCAGTGATCATTTGGGAAGGCCAAACCCTGTTGTCCATTAACTTTTAATTATCTTCTGTTCCTCCTCTCTCTTTTTCCACTTAAAAAAAATGAAATAAGAAAGAAAACACTTTATTCAGCTGCTTATATTTTTCTGTATTTGTGTTTCTTCCTACTACTCTATTACTTCATCTTGCTTTATCCTGCTACTTGCTACTTGTTCTCTTAAGTGTTCAATTGTTTCTTTTATGTTGCATTTATTACTTCTTGTTTATAGCCTGCCTAAATTGTAAGTGTTATTCTAAGCCTCTTAGTATCGGTTTAAGCACTTGGGCGTTAGGCTTATCCCTTAGCTGTCTCTGGCCTTTCTCCCTCAGATTCTGCCTAATATGGATGGACAATTTCCTACAGTTTCTCCTGCCAGTCTGGCTGATAATGGCATCCTGAGACAGTGTGGCAACTGCCTCATATACACGAACAACCATCTGCTACTACCACATAGGAACACAATTTGTGAGAGATGCAGTTACATTAGGAACCTAGAGTCCATGTTCTCTCTCATCCCAGTATATCTGGCACCGAGAAGGTTGTCAACACAACCTCAAACACCACCCACACCTACATACATTGAATATGTTACAGTTACTGACTACAAAAAGTAAAACACAAAAAGTAAATGAACATGAGTGTAGATAGTCAACTATATACTGAACAAAGGGCATTACTGAAAATGTGTGTATATATATATATATATATATATATATATATATATATATATATATGTGTGTGTGTGTGTGTGTGTGTGTGAGAGACAGTAAAGGTGAAAAGTTGTTAGGGGGACTGAAAAAGATTACAGTTAAAAGTGATGTAGTATATAGGGTTCTTGGTTAGATGACAAGAGGGGAGAGGTGCTTTGGATGTAGGAAAAAGGAGAGATTATTAGAACGTAATTGCTTGGAAAGGTAGATACCATGTATGCCTTAGTGAAAGGTGATCTGCTTGGTAGTTTACTTTTACATTTGTGCAGAACTGTTCAGCTATGAGGTACAGAGTGGCCATCCATTGGTTTATAAGGTACTCCGTTGGGTTTGTTTGAGGTTTTATTAGTCATTCATAGTTTTGCTACATGGGTGAAATACAGAGTGTCTCTGTAGATGTAATTTATTTTCTGTATTTGCAAGATACGTGGCTTTCAGATTTGAGAGCTGTCTTGGTGGAGAGTATATTTGAATTACCTTTTGAAAGTTAGGACTTTTGTCAGTTTTATAGAGGATTTTATTGACCATTTTCACTTGAGACTTTTAGTTTTTTCTTGCTGTTTACTCTGTCTCAGCATGCTGGTTCAACTGAGAGTGGCTAATACTGAGGCAGTCATCAGGGGTGGTCCCTTTTTTCTTTAGTGACTCTTTTTCCACTAAGCATGTCTAGTAGTGTGCCAGGATTTGACATGCAGTGGGCATCAGGAAAGGTATGTCAGTCACTTTTATGAGTGATATTACCGCTCAGAACAGCCCTTCCCCTTTGAAGCTAACATATACGTAGGGTCACTGGTCTCCACTGTGGATTTCATTCACTGGACCATGTGACCCAGGCATATGCTTCCACAGTCTCCAAGAGGAAATGTGAACTAGCTAAGCAGTATTATTCCACTGCCCCATGCCTGGTCCAGCAGATACCTAAGCCACTACTCAAATTCTGACCATCAAGGTGTTATACTCAGGGCTGTTTTCCTTTTTTTTTTTTTTTTGTATAGAGCAGTAACGGGTTCTTTTTCTGGAGGTTGTTTGCATATCTGGCTGTTTTGTTACAACTCTGTTGCAGTTATTTTAGGTGGGTAACTAGAATATTTATGACAGTACTTTTTGGCATAGAGGAGAATGGGTAGCAGAAAGGATTGATCTCTGGTTTATTGAAAGTGGTCAGTACAGAAGTGTTTTACTTTAAAAAGTAAACAAAGTTTTTTTTTTTGTTTTGTTTTAACAACATAGTTGATGTAAAAAGCAAAAATAAAAAGACCAAAACATGTGTTGCTCCTCAAGTTCATGTCTAAAAAAATCCATATTATTCACTGAAATCTTCCAAGTGTAATTGAGGAAGGATGTAGTGGTCTGTAAACAGTTAACAAATTCCCAACAGATGTGTGTCTGTGCTATCCCAAATCAAAAATAGATCATCTGCAAATCTCCTGTTGAACTTAATAAGGGAGGCAAAAACAGATTTAAAGACACATGAATTTTCCCATTGAGCCATCCCAATGTTGGCGTAGCTATTGGCACAGCAAGTGCCCATAGCTACACCAACCTTTTGTAAAAACAACTGATCCTCAAAAATGAATACATTATTTTCTAGAACTATTTCTAGAAATATACAGATCAAATCTATGATATTGATGCTATAGTCACTATGTGCTTAAACTCTCTAACCATATTAATACCGGTTTCATGTGGGATACTGGTAAATAGTGATGCAACATGTTCATACTGACCATCAAATATCTACCATCAAAACGCATGCCTTTAGTATGCTCAAAATAAATCCTTGGGGAGTTGTGTATCCCTTAACACTTGTTGCTGTTTTGCTAGTACTGATTTCAGCGTTCTCTCAATAAATACTGAGAGCGCCTCAGTGAGCCAGCCAATGCCGGATATAGTAGGTCGAAAAGGGGGATGAAATAAATATTTATGGATTTTTGGTAAACCCTGAAAAAGGGGAACTAGTGGATGCTCTATCATTAAATACTTATAGAGATCATTAGTAATTAATTGGCTACAAAAGCAGTCATATAAAGTTGCATTTACCCTGTCCTGTATATTGGCACTATAGTCAGAGTTAATCTTAACATATACATTCTCATCCTGTAACGATTCAAAAAATACCTTCAGCATATTGGTTATAGTCCATAACGACTACTGCACCCCCTTGGTCTGCAGACTTGATAATGATGTCCCTATCCTTCAGTAGTTCTAAAAGCCCTTCTCTTTCATCTCCGCTTAAATTAACAAAACTTTTCTTCATATCACCATTATTATATGCATTCATTAAATCTTGTTCACATTTTTTGCAGAAAGTATCGGGTATAGGGTGTAGGTTAGGTTGAAACAAACTAGTTTTTTTTTAAATCAGTAACAACATTATCAGTAGCATTGCTTGTAGGAAATAGTTTTGAGCATAATGCTCTGTACACACATTTTAATGCCAATTATAGTCTCACTGATGTTTGAGTGCTTAGCAGGAAAACGTTTTGTTAATAAATATCCCAGGATGCCTTCTAAATAGCATGAAACATGACCAATCAGGGTCTCTGGAATTACTATTTAACTGTAGCCTCCAAACAGGCTTTGTGCCTCATGAATGGAGAAAGGCAACAGTCGTCCCTCTGCACAAAGATGGGTCATCTACAGACCCTGGAAACTACAGACCCATAAGTCGCACTAGTCTTGTATGTAAAGCCATGGAAAGAGTCATCATGGAGATGATCAGTAGAGATGTAGTAAACCTCCAGACACTGGAGCCAACCCAGTTTGTTTTTGTCAAGGGCAGACCATGCCTATTCAACCTGGTGGACTTCTTTGAGAAGGTCACCAAAGCAATGGATGAGGGCAAAAATCATTCACTCTGCCTACCATGACCTGGCCAAGGCATTTGAAACAATACCCCACTCTGGCATTGTTGACAGACTCAAGAGGTTATGTACAAACTCGTATGTCACCCGGTAGATAGCTAATTGGCTTCCAGACATGACCCAGGAAGTTAGAATTGGGGAGTCCACCTCTACAAAGAGGGCAGTCACAAGTGGAGTCCCTCTGGGATCAGTCCTTGGACCGCTCCTTTTTGGAATTTACTTCTCACAAGTGAAGGCCAATTTCAGTGGTCTCTGGCTGGCTAAATTTGCAGATGATTGCAAATTAGGAGCTGTCATTGAATCTCACACTGACACAAATGTTCTCCAGGAGGGGCTGATAGACAAACTGGTGTCAGAGCCATGGACTAAAACTAAATGCCAAGAAATGCCTAATGGTATCCTTTGTGAAGTCATCCACCCCGGTAACTATCATATTGACAACACACCCGTTAGAGTTGACCCAGTAGTCAGGGACTTGGGGACACACATAGACAGTAATCTAGCCTTTGATCATCACGTGTCTGCAGTGGTGAGGAAGTCATTCTATGTTGCGCAACTTATAAACAAAGGATGGCGTCTAAGTCCAAGGAATTCATTGTTCCACTGTGGTCAGCATTCATCAGACATATCATTGAGTACAGTGCCCCCTTTGGTATGTACTTAACCAGGCATATCCAACAACTGGAATGTCCACAGAGGTTCCTCACTAAAAGAATACACACCATACATAATATGTCCTATGCAGACCGCCTCAAGGTCTTGTCCCTGTATTCTGTCTCCTACAGGCTTTTGAGGAGAGATCTATGCCTGGACATTGTCAGACCCCACTCTGATGGACCTCCTGCATATCTACAAAACAAACAGTGCCATAATTGCCAGTTCTAAAGACTTAAACCTTTGCCTGTGATATAAATAGGACCTGCTGGAGAAAGAGGTATGTATCCCAGAGACTGTCCCGTCTATGAAACAGGCTACCCATCCATGTGAAGCATAGTTCCTCCCTAACCCAGTTCAAGTCCAACTTGGACAATTGCATGGGAAACTGGAAATTCATTACTGGTTTGGCACGTATGTCTGTAATGCAAACAGGTAACCTGTAAATGGTTCATCTCCCTGGCCCATGCTTACACTTATCAAGGGTATCAGAACTTGTCTGAGATTTGGGATGCATGGATGGGCTTAAAAAGGCCCTTGTGGTTGTTAGTCTACTTAACACCTTATGAAATAGTATATTCAGTAGGAGTGGGTATGACATCTTATCAAGAGATTTGACTGTGTCTTGAAAATGACTACTTATTTTCATTTAAGTCTTACTTACAGTGCTGAGGAAAGATGTTAAGACTGTTTATGTACTATGTCCTGCTCTCAAAGTAGACTATGTTTGCATAAGTAGAATAACAGTGGGTTTGTAGTTGTAGAGAGGTGCCATGTTTGTGTCATGAAAATCTAGAGGATTGTTTTCACTGTTTTATATATGGCTCTTTAATGGATCAGTTGATTAATATTAATGCAGGGCATGCTGTGGTGTCTGAAGCAAGCTCTACATACTCATAAAGAATATTATCAAATTCTAGAGGAGTTTGTTTTAATTTTCTTTGGTTGGGACAGGGTTCATAGAGAAGGTTCTGGTTGTACTATTTAATTATAGCTGTGAATTACCAGAATGTTGGGCCAAGTTAGCATGGAGAAGTTAACTTTGTTGTCTTGCCTACCAAGAGGAAATCACTGTCCCCAGATGAAGTTGTATCTACAAGAGGGAGAACAGATGCTGTTTAAAATGTTAGATGTCCTAAATGTGGTCTCAAGGACTTTGGAAATCTCTCAATGGAGAAAGACAGTTGTTCTTGTAATACTCAGACAGCAACTTTCTCCAAGTTCATACAGATCAGTGTTAATAGTAAACCAGGTTTATAACTTTTATGTTTGTCTTGGTGTCTGAGATGGTCCCATTGTGCTAATCAACTTGGAGCTGCTGATGTCTGTTTTCCTATGATTCAGTCTTTGGGTTACCAGAGCCATTTTCTGTGCTTGTCAGAAGTTTGGATCCAAGGTTCTGACTCTTCCCCTACCTATAATTCAATGTGTTCCTGACAGAAGTATGTGGAATTCGAGGGCTCTGACTAGTAGACAAATATCTTTTTGCTGTCAGAAAACTTGTATATTATAGCTATATCTTTGAGTAGATGATACTACCTTCTTTCAAATAAAATTTTCCTCCCCTGAAGGATATTATTTGGGTGCTTTTCAGGAATCCTTTTAGAGCAGGCTTTACTCTATTGCTTTTGCATTTCATTATATATATATATATATATAAAATCTATAAACTTTGACAATTTTTTCTGTTAGGGTTGTCATAGTTGGTTGTTGTGGGTTTTCAGCTTGTTAATTTCTGTCAGTGTTTGTTTTCATAGCCGCTGTGCTTATGTTTCCCTGAAAACATATTGGACAAGGTCACTGGCCTCAAAAAAACGTTTGGCCTGTGGCCACAAGATCCGTCATCAGAATACACACTCCTTGTGTGCATATTATTTAAAAAAAATAAAATAAAAATAAATTCCCACTTTCTTCAAGAGAAGAGTCCTTGTTGGCCATCTTCTGTGGCTTCATCTTTCAGGTACTTTCACTCATTGAGGAATCTTTTGGAAGGAGATATTGTCTGGATAATGTGGAAGTTCCTCCAGACTCGATCCAGTTGGAGGTCATACCAGCATGGGTGTACAGTCTCTACTACCCTGCCTTTGGCATCTCCTCTTCTGGTCCAATTTTGGCCATCTTCTTTGGTTGCATCTTTCAGGTTCTTCCACTCATCGAGAAGTCTTTCAGAAGAAGATATTGACTGGATGATGTGAAAATTCCTCCAGACTCGATCCAGTTGTGGGGGCGGGGTCATACCAGCTTTGGGTATGGTCTCCACTACTCCACCTTTGGTGTCTCCTCTTCTGGTCCAATTTTCAGATCCAAAGCCCAAGGATCCGAGTACACCCTGTAGAGCAACATCAGAATCAGTAGTATTTTTGACTTTGCCCCTGACAGTTTCCCTTAGTCTCTCATCTCCAGCAATGTCCATTCAGGATGTCTAGGAGCTGAAGTGCCGGGACTGAGGTTTGGGGGTCGGGGTCGACTCCCAAGTTATGGGAGCCATCCCTTCCTGTCAGTACCTAGGCTCTCGATAGCTCATTAACACTGGTAAGCAAATATTTAATAATGTTCTCCTTCTGATACAGGAGATAGGTTCGCCATCACTGATCTAGGATATTATCATATGCATTACAAAGGTGACATGCCAGCATTCAACACCAGAGTTAACAAAGTAACTGAACAAGAAATATGTGACCCTGCACTTATCTATTAAAACTAGGCAAGAAAAAAGTCATTAATTGATGTTAATCAAATCAAACGCACTGTGTTCCATATTTTTTCAGTTCAGTTCAAAATTACTATTAAAAGTAGGGTAATTTTTTGGTACACTATTTCAAGCCTAGTTATCAGTGCGCATATCATTTTATCTATTGTAAGTAAGATTTTTCTTTTACTTTTATAATACATAGCAGCACACATGATTGGACTGTTTTTTTTTTTTTTAAATAAATGAATACATAAAGAATTGTTTCTCTCTGGGTTTTTGTGTGTGTGTGTGTGTGTGTGTGTGTGGGGGGGGGGGGGGGGGGGGGCATGCCAGCAGTTTCAAGATAGGCATTTCCTAAATTTTTGACAGGCCGATCCCAAATGGTTTGCTGTCACAGTCCTAGATTATTTTTACTAATAGTGAGACTGGATCCATTCTTCAATGTGAATGAAAAAAAATCTGAGTTTCTCAATAAATTTATTTCATTAAAACAGTCTGCAGTGCATCCTCTGTCCATATCAATGTGAATTCAAGCCTGTTTGCTCCCTTTCATTTGCTTTGAGGATCAAGACAGAGTTGTACACACTATCTTCATCTTTTGCTGTTTATTTGGAATCTTTAGTTGAGGCCTTGTAGAATGCACAGATTAGGGGATATTACAAGGCAGGACATGAAGTAAAACTCTCCCTGTATGCAAATGACCTTTTGTTGTATCTTAATGATCCTGTATGCAAATTACCTTTTGGTGTATCTTAATGATCTAGAACACTGGCTCCCTGATTTGGTTGCCATTTTTGGACTACGGTGGTGGTGCTGCGGTAGCGTTGTTGCCTCACAGTAAGATGTTGTCCTGTTCGATTCTCAGCTAGAGTGTCTTCTGTGTGGAAACATGCATGAATGGGAGTACCTTAGTTGAAGGTTGTGCATCAGGGCCAGTAACTCGGCACGTAAAAATCTACTGCCAGTTCCGCTGTGGCGACCCCTAACCGGGAAAAGCCAAAAGACACAACAACTTTGCAGCAATTTTTGGAACTGTCAGGTTGTAAAGTTAAAGCAGTAAGACACAGATAGTAGTGATTAATTTTATGCCATCCCTAACCTTTTTAATAGATATCCTCAGTTATGAAATCATGATTCATTTAAGTTTTTGGCATTTCACATCAAAACCTGATAGCTACTGGATAGCTGAAAAGTTTGTTTGGAAAATTAAAATTGATGCCTTTGCACTTGGATCATAGTGTTTTGGCAGTAAAAATATATCTGTTGCTATAGGCACTGTATACTTTTCAGGTTATTCCCCTCTCCCAGGGTCCAATTTTGCATGTCTATTAAACATTCTCTTATATTCCTTTAAATGAAAGACAGACCCAATGTTACGTGAGTGAAGCTCATGGTATCAGATGGTAACAGTTGCAGATTTTTATTTCTGTTAGAGGGCTTCACAGTTAAAGTTCTTTTGTGTATGGCATGATGTACCACTGATCCTCTATGGAAGATTCTGGGGAAAAACTGTGAGATGGGACTGCTCTCTCCTTGTTTGGTCTTTTGGCAAAAAATAAACCATTTCCTGTAATGTTTGAGGCAATTTTGGAAGCCTGTACATGGGCAACAGAGACCTTTGATTCTGTGTCTTAGTTTGATGTGATAATCCCTGTAGTGTGCAGGCTGTATACATAAGAATGAGGAGATCATTGGAACAGATGGTTGCTCAGACACCCACAAATTACATTTTGTGATCAATTGCAAGATGGGGCTTCTTTAGTTTCAGATAAGCTGCCAGCTGCAGTTTGCTTTGGTTGGGTCAGAATACTTCAATTATAGAGGGTTAAGTAACATTTTTTAATGAAAAGGAGACTTCCAAAAGTTAGACCTATTTCCCAGATGAGTAGGCTTTTATACAAGACTTCAAAGAACAGGATTGGCACCCTAGATTAGTGACCCTGCTACACAGACAGATCGTAATGGTTTCAGAGGATGTTAAAGACGATTAAGGGATATCTGGTGCAGGCTTCTTTAGACGCACATCAGTCCCTTCAACAAAACCAGATCTGTTAAGCCCTTAAGTATGCTACACAATCCCATAAGATGTGGAAAGGGTAAGAGGGGTACATTATTGCCTGTTTTGTGGGTCTCTGTAAAGTTGAGCTTATTTAAATTGCAGTTAGAGTTTATCTGACTTGTGGTGTAACTGAGTGCTTCTAACACCAGTATTTATTTTTTGTAGGTATCATACAGGCATGCTTGTTGGCCAGTGCAAGCTGTAATTACTGTTGGCGGATTTGCTCTTAGCCAAACAAAACTATAGTCAGGAACTAGAAGTCAAATAGGTTTAACCTAATTTCTGAGCTTTATAATCTGTTGCAAGAACTGCCTAGACAAAATCAATTAAGGTGACAGACTGGAGAAGGCAAAGTTGCATCAATAAATGTATTTGTGGTTACTTTGGAGACATCCTGGGGAGGAAATTACATAGTTTTGGCAACATAAGAGGGTTGAGAGGTATATGAAATGCACGATAGTTGTGTAATAGTATGGCAAACATGCAGATAAGTTGTTTCCTAGCACCATGTGATACATATGTTTACAGTAGTTACTTAGTATTTACTGTGCAGCAAAATATTTTTATAAAGATATGGTGTTATTGTATGTGTGTTTAAGTGTTCCAGTAACACATGTTTGAGGTATTTTGGTTCATTTTCAAAATTTTGAAATAGAGTGAAATAAGGTGAAAAAGCACTGCTTTAATTGAAGCCTTTCTCAGCCCATGAAAATTAACCTGATCAACAGAATATAAATAAGGAAATTAACAAGGTTTTCCCAAGTTTCTCAAGAAACCCAGAGTTTTTCCCTGAAAATGCCAAGCCATTTTAGATATATAGCACTTTAAACATAAGAGCAAAAGTAGGTCAAGCTGGTGTGCAGTGTGTTTGTGTGGGGGACGGATTGTAGTACAGTCTGATACCTGACCTGTCAGTAGACAATTTAAGTAATTGTTAAATCAAAAACTAACATAGTGGCCTCGGGTGAAGTAGGGTGGAACCCCAGCACCCCAGTATAACATCTATGCTTAAAGATTACACAGCCTTGGGGTGTATGAATTTCACTGACGTGTCCTGTTCAATGACTAGATCTTGACAGATTACAAATCCCAGTTTGGGGGGGGGGGTCAGCTTGCACAAATGTGCTGGAGTTAATGGGGTTAATAAATAAACAAATGAGCTGTTTGGCAACTTAATTTGCAGATAATACTTTGGGTAATATGAAAAAGGGATAGGTTTGTGGCTCTGCTGTGCAGATTGATGACTTGCCTTTTTTTCACAGTAAAATTGAGAATTAAAATGTATAAGAAAGTTACATATTTTAGAAAATGATTTTAATGTGATAATTTTCATTTCTTCTTCCTTTAAAAAACTTTGAGTATGGTTTTGAAACACTGAATGTTGGTGTGTGAAAAAATCAGCTGTAGTTTCCATGCGTTGCTGTGGCATTTATATTTGCTTGTCTTTTTGACATTTTCAGAAACTGAACATAGAATTGACAAATATGGTGCCAGACTTGTTGGCTATGGCTCAAATGGAAGGGTTTGGAAGATCTGTCCAACTCGATAATGTATACTGGAACATCATGAGGCCATTAGGATATTCGTAAGTAAACAATTCACATATAAAATAAGGGACATGGAATCTAATTGAGTCTTACTTAATCAAGTGTTCTGCATCTGAATTAAAAATAAGTTAACTGATAACTTTTAAGTTAAAATCACAAGTTTACTGCAAGACATAAGTAAAAAATGTAGTGTTTATGCAGAGCGTTGCACCCCATCTCCTTTCAAACCAAGTTGTACTAACTGCAAGGTTATAAACTCTCAGAAGTAAAAGGCTTGCATAGTTTTTCAACAAACTGGTTGTTCCATTTATGTCCAAATAGTGCAAGTTTGGGGTTATTTTGTTTGAGTGTGGGAGGTGCAGCTCCTACACATTTGGCCCAGGGATGACTTTGTAAAATTTAAAAAGGTATACCTTAAGTTCTAAGATTGTACAAACAAGTATAATATGCTGCCTGCTCATTTGTATGTTTGTTTCTAGTTATGTGCAGCAGTTTTCAACATTTCACACTTTAATTCTAGTAATCATAGCTATTTGGTGTTTTATAATATGAAGGCCCACTGGAATTCTTTCAAACTCTTCTGAATTCAGTGAGTGAATCATTAAATTCTAGATAGCAGAACTATCAAAGTACCATGCATCCATATATATATCTATGTCTAATATATATATATATATATATATATATATATATATATATATATATATATATATATATATATATGAGTGCTACAAAATCCAGAAAGTTCAAAATACTGAAAACTCAAAATACTGAATCTTGTAATACTGAAAACACACAGGATACCAGCACTTACTATAATCTAGAAAAAGCACATACAGAAACAAATAAAAGAAAAAATATTACTCTTCTCCAAGTATAAGCAGGGAGCAAGCTCCTCTCCCCCCCACATGTGAGGGCTGCACCCACCACACCCCCTTGCTCCTTGAATACATCAACTCTGAGATTGAATTTAGTGTAGTGAAGTGCAATCTTGGAGTTGATGTATTTAAGTAGCAGGGGGTGTGGGGGCTCAGACCTCCACATGGTGGGTGCATGGGGGCTTGCCCTCCTGCTTAAAGTTGAAGGGTATATGTTTCTGTATGTACTTGTGCTGGAATATAGCAAGTGTTGGTATTCTGTGTGTTTTCAGTATTATAAGATTCAGTATGTTGAGTTTTCAGTATTTTGACCTTTCAGGATTTTGGGCTTTCATAAACGTACCAGTTATTTTTCACAAAGGAACTGGACTTTTTTTAGCTGTATGTAGAAATCAAAACTTGAGTTCCACTACAGGTTGTGTTGGGTACATGACCTTTGTTTTGATATAATAAAGAATGCAACGTTTGCCTGTATTTCAACTTCTACAGTTAAATAGAAGTTTCACTGTTTAACTGTGGAAGTTCAGCCATGTGCAGTATTCTAGGAAAGAATTCTGGTAACAAAAAAAAAGTTCTTTATAAGCAAAACATAATTAGCTTAAATGTCTGTATTGATTTTGTATTACCAGTCTGGGACTGGTAACCCCTTTATTACTGACCATTTTCCGGAAGACACTTTCCTAAACTACTGACTGCTGTTAGAATTTTCTTTACTTGCTGTATATGAATACTTTCAACCCTAAATGGGTGACGCATTCTAATGAAATTTTCTGACATTGCTACTGTTTTGATTACCTGTTACTAAGTCTTAAGTTGTGTTGCTAGACTCAAAGACAACGGACCAGCTGCTTCTTGAATTTTAATGAAAAATACATATTTTATACCACAGTATATTAAAAATAAAAGAATATCACTTTTATATAGAAATAAATATTCTGTTTAGGCCTGAACTAACACCCCCTGTACATGTTAGATTGCTTTTGTATTTGTTTCTTTAAAGTGTTATATTTTAAACTAAATGTTTGGAGATGTTGACATTTTCTGAGTTCCAGATAACAGTTCTGCCCTGAATTTGACTGTATATCAAAATGTCATTGTCACTATATTGCTTCAAAATAAAAAAAAAATTCAGGAGAAGACACATGGACTGTTGGACTGCACAACACACTGTATGACCTAATAGCAGTAAAAGAATGCAGCACAGTCTCAAATACTTGCATGTTTGTCAGAACAAGTGAACTTGTTTCTATTTGCTGTAACATTTAAAATGACAGAAAATATGTTTTTGAGAAGGGAGAGTAATGCTTATTGTAATGATCAGTGATAAATTATAAACCATATTATGTGGGATTATGGAGCAGACAGATTTCTGACCATCCAATCTGACTTCCAGAGCTTATGATCATATGTAGGAAGTGCTACACTGTCCTTGCTGCAGATATTCAGTAAAAAGAGGAGAGGTATCTGCATCATTGTTTCCTTTTCATGTAAGTAGCATTCAGAAATTCATCAACCTATAGTCCAGATTACTTCTGGAGATATAAGTACCCATTTTAGCATTTTTCATTTCTACTTTTATAGAATAATTGCACTGTATTTTTTATTGTGATATTTTTTGGTCCTCACAGCTGACCATCAGCTGCTGTCTGGGCCTCTCCTCATTCCCTAGGTTTACCAAACCCAAATATCCTTCCCCAGTCTAGTTCCAGCCTGTGCTTAAGATTGGTAAAGATATCAAGTCTTCCTGAGGGGGGAGGCTACTGGAGAGTATTCTTCCCTAATGACCTGCCTATCTCAGGTGCACCCATTCTATCCTAGGGGAAAGAATTTACAGTGTGCCATGCTACTGTATTGTCCACTGCTTCACTTGAGACTTAGCCACAGCCCTGCCCACCAGTGTGTGCTCCTACCCCCCCCCCCCATCCATCCCCTCAGGATGGGCATGTCTGTCCATCCTGCCTACATTGTCTAGTCCTTTTACCACTACCCAAACTCAGGCTCAGGTCACATGGGACGTAGTCAGGGTTTCTTCCCTCTGTTCCACCTGTACAGGCTTAATTGCATTTCATTGTGATTTGCTTGTTATATCTGTAACATGGAGAGCTTTTTGAGGCTTATGTCATCCCCAAAAAAGGTCATCAGCAAGTGGTCTTTTAGACAATAGATTACACTGAACATTTTTTTACTTTCATTGTCCTTTCTGCCTTGAGCTTTCATGTAAGGTGCCTGAATGTAAATCTTGTGCTTCTTTTCCCAAGAAAAACTGTTTTGCAAAGGAAAATAAACTTGAGTACCTTCCTAGAGCATAAAACACTGCTTGCACTAGGTGAGCGGAGGGGGTGAAGAGTCGTCCACCTGTAAAACCAAGGTTGCTTCATTTTCCTGTTGAGAAAGGGAAGAGGGATTCTAAACAGCCTAAAAAAAGGATAAAAATAGCTATGGAGACATTCACAGGCAGAGAGCAATAAGGTCTTTGAGAACCTGTCAGTCCCCCAATAGGCATGAGAACATCAGCTCCACAAAGGCACATATTTGTCAGTTTTTAGCTCCACAGCTCTTTTTGTTATAGTCTTACCCATTAATACTCCTTCAGAGGCTAAGGCAGGTACAGACATCTCAGACTCACTGTCTAGTTCTTTTTAGAAATTAGTGCTGTGTTACATATAGATGTCAGTTCTGAGGCACTTGCAGGTGGCTAACAAGTTCCTCAAGCAGTGAAGGCACCACTGTTCATCTGAAGATATGCCAGTTGTTTTCATTCTGTAATGTATGAACCCTGGGGAAGAAATTATCTTTTCCACTTTCCATTTTGAAGAGGAAATCCAAGTTGTTTTACTTCCCAAGCTGCAACCAGTAGGCCTGATGCTTTATATGGTCCACCAATGCCTACCTCTGCACACACAATTTTTCATTCTAAGCTTATCACCAGAGTATACATTACTGCTGACAGAGGATCCATGTTCCTTTACTATTGCTGTATGAAAGATATACTTCTAGGACAGCTGCCCCTCAGAGGAGAGACCATCTTCTGATCTCCTGAGTTGTCCAACTCAAACATAGGCAAGGCTTTGCTTGTTATACTTAAATCCATTCATTACTACATTAGAAAAGAGGTGTCCACAGGCTTCTCCTTCCCTTGGGGAAGGCTATATTTAATGAGAGATTACTTTAAATGGGGGAGGGGAGCTGTCTGATTTGCACAAGTGTTGCCTTGATTAATTGGAAATTGAATATCCCAAGCCAGCTGCCATTCTTTCATTTGTACAGGTGTTTGAAGGTACCTTCAAACTGCTTTGCTGTAGCCTGATTTGCAGCCAGACACATATAGGAAGATTGACTGTTTTTGCTGGGTAAAAAAGAAGTCTTAAATATTTGTACTAAAATCAAGTGGCAATCCTTGAATGTTTTCTTGGAAACAGCTAGAGGATCAAATCTAACAACTACTAATACTTGCTGTAATGGCCGATTATCATATCTTTACCACCTTTTGGCAAGAACGTCTATATCTCTGTTACTCTATTCATAAGAGCTGTTAATAAGAAAAATGTACAAGGTCCACTATCTAGGAGATATTATTAAACAGGTAGAAGTTGTGTGTAAAGATGTCCATGATGCAGACCATAAACAGTGCTTTTTTAATGTGTACAGAGAGTCCTCAGAGTCTGTAAGCACTTGATTAAACATGGCTGAAACATGATTAGAGCCTGTGCTAGGACAACTGCTGCAGTTTTGTAATTAGAAGGCACACTTGGTAAGTATTCAGTCCTTCCCTGAAGATATCAGGGGCATTTGGTTGCTTCATTGAGAAGGCACTGGTTTTCTTTGCTCAAGAAGTTGAGTAGAAGGGATCCTGGAGTCTTCCCAGCAGAAAGAGACTTACGGGTACTGAGACCTAAAACACATACAATGTTGATTCCATAGTGAATTTTTTTCCTTATAGGTTAAGATCCTCAAAGGAAAGGAAACCTACCAATAGGAAATTTTATTTGTCAGCATAAACCAGATATCTTCTCTTCGAGCAGATCTGGTGGAATTCACCCCTGGGCAATCACAGTCAAGCAAAGCCCTCTCTTATTTTTCTACATTGTTTGGTTAAGGAGTTCCTTAAGTATCTGTGAAGTTATATCTTTCTTCCATTTCAACCTGATTTTGCAGTTAGAGCTGTAGTTAACTACTGTACCTTTGGTTTAGTAATTTTTAAACTAGATTTTACATTTGAGATTACCATGGTGCCAAATGCGTACTCATTGGAACCTGAATTTCATTTTGGAAAAACTGACCTGACTACTTGAAGTCTTGACTCCACTGAAGTCCCTTTCTTGATAAAACTGTTGTTCTTGACAGCCATCACCTAAATTAGCAGGATCTCCATTGCTAAAAGTGACTTCTATGTTCTACAAAGATAAGGTAAACCTTATGACTTTTTCCACTTGTTTATGCCTAAAGTGGTCTCGGAAGTAACACTTTATCAGGCCATTCAGCTTCCAATATTTTTCCTAACCCACAATACATGGTGGGAAATCTTGCACATTTTGATCTCCACATGTCTATGATTTTACCTAGGCAAATGTAATGATTGCAGGCTGACTAATCCAAGAGTTTGTCTAGACAGAAAAAGTGATTGTTGGCAGATTGACCTTCTTTTGGATCCTTCATGCCGCGCAAACAAGGAAGACGGGTTTCTGAAAAATACCCTGTCCAAATGTTAAGCAGTTATGTTGGAATGTCTGTTATGACCACCATGGAAACTGTTTACAAGGCCAGATTAGGCAGATTGCACAAGGATAGCTTCTACTATGGTATCCTTTTTAAAGAATGTCTCAATGCAAAATATTTGTGGTTTGTGACATGAATCTTCATTCACGCCTTATGGAAGCAGTAGAAGCTGAGCATCATCCGCAGGAACAAAGCACATTTTGCCCTTGCAGTCCTGCAGGGCTTAAGGACTCCCTTCACACACACAGCCTGTAGCTACATGCATTTTGCTTTAGTACTCTTCCCACATTTTATTATTCATATTGTGGAAAAGATACTTATGATGAACACTTTTCAGCTGTGTAAGCATACTCACCATAAGTGTAGATGTTTGTGTAAACCTATTGCTGCAGTATATGTTCCCATCCATCTCATTATTTGTTGCTGTTTGCATCTTGTTTTAGGAGGAGAATTACTTTATCCCTTCAGTGATGTGCAACATCTCTTCCTGCTATCAGATTTGTGTTGAGAGAGAATACTATCCAGCCCACTCCATGGATCTGAGAAGTACAGTTTGTTAAATCTGATGTTTGACCACCATGTGTCTACTTTGAGAAAATCATTCTACTTTGCACAACTTATAAGTAAGGGCATGGTATCCAGGTCCAAAGAAGTCATTGTTCCATTGTATCCTGCCCTCATCAGACCAATCCTTGATTATAGTGCACCCTTCAGCATGTACCTGACCAGGCACTTGAAACAACTTGATAGACCACAAAGATTCCTCACAAAAAAGAATACAGTAAATCAACAAGTCCTATGTGGGCAGTATCAAAGCCAAATTCCTGTACTTGGTCTCATACAGATTGCTGCACAGTGATACATGCCTAGCCTGCAAGGCATCCCCTGATCCCACACTGAATTTGTTGCACATCCACAAAACATAAAGCATCAGAAATACCCGCTCCAAAGACCTAAACCTCATCTATGACATATGACAGGACATGTTTGTGTGACTTGTATGTGTCTCAAAGATTACCCCTTGTCTGGAGCAGGATTCCTTTCCATTTGAAGCAAAGCTCGTCCCTAACCATATTCAAATATAATTTAGATCAGTGGATGAGAAATCGCAAATTTATAAGCCTGTATTGTAACACCTAAAATTCATTAGGGTATTGGCACTTCAGCAATATTTTTGTAAATTTGGGATTAGCTTTGCTAGGCTTAAAATTGCTCTTGAGCTTATAGCCTAATAACCACCTATAAACCCACATTATTCAGCAGAAAATAAGTATATAAAAAAGAGGCAAAGATGACTGGGTGCCTCTCCTTTTTGAGTCATACTTGTTACTGACATTCACAGTTTGATTCTGCATTCATAAAAGCACATTAGTAATACCAGTCAGATGTATGTTGAGTGTGTCAATCACAAAAAAAAAAGCGTATAGAATTTTTTCCATGGTCATTTTTCTCCCATGCCTGACAACCATCAAACTCCCCCACTGTTGGACTGTGCCTGTTGTTCCTCCAGTGGGTCTGCTAGCCATCTGGAGGAGCCATCATTCAGACTGTAATGCGAGTGGTTTGTGCCCTTGCCAGCAACCTGGTAATGAGGGCATATTTGAATAGAACCCAACCTCTTCCCCTGAACAAGGTGACTAGTGACTTGCTTTACCACGAGAACCACAATAATCCCCAAGTGAGTACACATGCTGATACACTCACACTTAGAGCTACATGCCTGAACACTAGTTTCTGAGACCATCCTTTCAGCCCTGCCACTCCTTTGAGAGATTTTGGGATTGGATGGTCATAGTTCACACACCTCTCCTCAGCCGGGACACACCTATCTCCACCACTCCAACTTCAACAGGCATTCAAGCTTCTACTTGAACTTGGGTCACCTGGCTGTACTGAGGGCTTTATCTGTCTGTGCCACTAGAGCTGTTTAATGTTAAAGGTATATGTTTATTGTGAAATGAATGGCAAAAAAATAGAAAGCAGACATGCCTAGCATTATAAGATCAATATCGGAAACTACAAGCAACGTACTTTGGCAAAAATAAAAACTAAAGAACAAAAAAATTGCCCAGTCAGTAAGTAAAGTTCTGATATTTATTAAAAGAACAAAAGCTCTTGCATTACATTTTTTGTGGTCGTGTTGTGTCTGTAATAGATCTTTATCATTTACTGATTGGGCAATATCAGAAACTGTTTAAAATATTAATAGAAAAGTTGTCAGTGTACTGTGTCATGACTCTCAGCTAATGAATGCATTTAAATGGTGATTTTAGGTATAAAATTGTGTACAACTCTGTGTTGTAGTTTACTACACGTGAGTTTTAATGTGAGGTTAGATAGAAATCCACTGGGAAGAAAAACTTTCCTATTTAGTAGAAATATATGAGTTTTGCTTTTGATGTAATGGTTGTTTCCCTACCAAAAGATCTCTGGTTTCAGCACCCTTAGTTCATCAGATAGACTAAAAGCCCTGTTCCTCTGTTTGTGTCATACAGATTCCTGAGGGATGATTTCTGTTTAGCTGTCTGCATTAGGAATGACACAGCTCAGAAACATTGGTAAAGCAGGCACATTCTGTAGACCTAACTCTGTATTACCACATCATCATCATCATCATCAACAGATGGGACAACAGGTACCTAACCCAATATTTACCTTCTTCTGGAATAGGCCCCCTTTACTAATCAAGTAGAATGCTTCTCCAGCAATGTTTAAAACCATTAGTAATGACTGGATTGGTGATCACAGATTTTCATTTGGGAAATATGGACAAACACTGCTTAATGAGGGGGACATGGTTAGTCTCCCATCAATCATGGATGATTTGGATGAACTTTTGATGGTCTCCTTGTCCATAGCCATAGTAAGCACTTGTGAACTTATGACAGCTTAGGTAAAATGATTATTCTAGATTTGTGCCACATTAAGTACCCTGCCCAGACATAATGTTTACCTACCTGTTATGGAAGCAGAGTGTAATGCAACATTCCACCCTGGGGTACTGAAATGCATGTGAAATGTTATGTTTGGTACCTGCGTTTAAAGGTCATATGTCTGTCTGTCTCTTTTAGAAAGGACAACTAGGCTTTCAGAGAATTGCTTTGGAATTGTCTTGTGCAAAATCCACTTTGTGCCGAATTTGACCGTAGTGCATTGGCCCCTCAGCACAGGGAATTTTGACCACTATGAATTTGCATAGAAATAAATGTTGCCTTCTCTGGTAAAGTATTTCTGATGTTTACTTATCTCATGACAGTACTTTAATTATATAGTCTCACTTGTGCATCATTTATCATCCTGCACAGAAATTGCACACTCACCTCTAATAAAGAGATAAAGAGTACAGTGGATTGCACCTGTGAAATGACTGTGTGTGTCTATATCTAAAATATAGTATTTTAATCCTCCTGTGAGAGCTCATCACAAAACTTTCAGATAGTTATCCATGGAAACACAGATAAAAATGCACCAATGATTGACATTCACCCACATTTTCAGTACAGCGTATTGCTAACTTTGATCTCACAACATTGTCTCTTAGGGAATGTTGGCTATGGCATGCTTTTTCTGAAGAATGTATACAATTTTTGCATCTGCTACAATATTCACTCACTAAACATATATTCCATACATGTGCTGCATTTTCATCATTAGCAGAAGTCATATTCTCACCCCTAATGAAAAATAAGTAAAATGCAGCATGCTGAACTATAATAGTGAAGTGCCTATGAAGCCTCACATTTGGTACTCATTTGTCAGACTCTTCTGAGAATTCTGAACAACTCCTTTCTGACACTAAAGCAGGATGTTTATATATAAAATGTACCTAAGACTGTCATTCTAGCCTTTGAGGTTTTGGAGCAGCGCACTGATGAATTTGACAACAGAAGGAAGAAACTGTTGTAAAAGAGAGTAAAACCCCATGACTGGAGGGAGCTCCCTGGTCAGCCTCAGTAAGAGGCTGAGATCCCTTATAAGATCCTCCAGAGCTAGCTACGAAATCGCCACTACTTCTTAGGACAACCACAAAGCATTCTATAGCTATGTCAAGAATCTTGATGGCAACATCCAGATCTGCTCTGAGTTACAGCACAACGGCACGAAAATTACAGAACCGACTGATATTGCCAACATCCTGGCAGATAGTTTCAGTGCTAACTTTACCTCCCCTCACTCCCTAAAGGGCCCATATCTATACAGAAAGAATGCAGAGTCCCTGTAATCACAACTACGCAGGTAAAAGCTGCACACTCTAAAGCCAAAAACACAGCATCCATGGGACTGGACAACATCCCAGGCTGCGTTTTACATGAACTTCAGAATGAACTGACTCCCCACTTAAGCACCATGTTCAATAATACCCTTGCATCAGGCTTTGTGCCCACTGAATGGCGCACCGCATCAGTTATCCCACTCCACAAAGGGGGAGCCACCACTGATCTTGGGAACTATCGACCTATTAGCCTGACGAGCCTGTTCTGCAAGGCCATGGAACGTATCATCATGAAACTCATAAACAAAGACATTGGTAACCTCCAGACTATGGATCCCACCCAGTTCGGGTTTGTAAAAGGCAGATCATGCCTCCTGAACCTGATCGACTTCTTTGAGGCAGTCATCAAAGTCGTAGATGAGGTTAAGGTGGTTTACAAAGCCTATCTTGACCTCACTAAGGCTTTCGACACCATCCCCCATTCTGGAATTATAGCTAAACTCACTAAACTAGGTATAAATCCCTATGTCACAAGATGGGTTGCCAACTGGCTCACTGACAGAACCCACACTGTAAAAGTTGCAGACTCCAAATCTGACCTCAAAGCAGTGACAAGTGGAGTACCACAGGGTTCTGTCCTGGGACCTGTCCTGTTTGGTATCTACTTCTCTGAAGTACAGGCTAACACAGAAGGCCTCTGGCCAATGAAGTTCGCAGATGACTGCAAACTAGGAGCCATAGTCAAGTCCCCAAATGATGTGGACATCCTAAAGAAGGGCCTCGCTGAGATAGATGCCTGGTGCCAGAGCCATGGCCTCAAGCTCAATGCCAAAAAGTGCAGTGTTATCCCCTTTGGTAAAAACTCTGTACTCATGAACTACCACAAAGGCAGCAATCTACTTAACACTGAATGTGTAATAAGAGACCTTGGGACCCAGGTGGACAGTAGTCTCTCCTTTGATAGTCATATCGCCACAGTAGTCAGGAAGTCCTTCTACGTGGCACACCTCATCATAAAATGGTTCTCATCCAGGAAAAAAGAGGTCATTGTTCCCCTCTGCTCGACAATCAGATCCATTATAGAGTACAATGCCCCTTTTGGAATGTACCTCACAAGACATCTGCAGCAGCTGGAAAGGCCACAGAAGTACCTCACAAAGAGGATTACTGGCCTTAAACAAATGCCCTACACTGACCGCCTCAAAAAACTTCAGCTTTACTCCGTAGCATATTGCCTACTCCGAGGTGATCTCTGCCTAACATATAAAGCTATGTCAAACCCAGAGCTTTTGGACATGCTACACCTAAAGAAATCCCAATCCCTCCAAGCTACATGCTCTAGGGACCTAAACCTTGTCACCACAATAAACAGGACATGCTGGAGGGATAGAGTTCTGTCCCAGAGACTTCCCATACTCTGGAACAGGCTACCCATCTATGTCAAGCAAAGTTCTTCATTAGCACTCTTCAAGAAAAATGAAGAAAAATAGGAAATACACCCTGGGGATAACTTCTGTGTCTCTGCTCGACAGTGGCACAGGAAAATAACTTTCTTGGGTGGCGTAAGCCAGGGAACCTTGTTGGCTAGGCTTACGTAGGCCCTTGGGCCAATAGCCTCATACCTACCTATGAACCCGCAAGACATGGAGTGTTAGTTATGCCAAGTTTGCAGTCACAAAAATGTTAACTTTGTTTAGAGAATGTACATAATTCTTATATCGGACATAATGTGACAGCACAGTGAAGACACATTTGTTGAACAAATCCATAAATGTATATTGTGAACTGTTTCTCCATTTTCTACCCTGAGCAGAAGCTGCATACCCATCTCTAATTAAAACTGAGTCTAATACTACTTGCCAGTGTGGTAGTGAAGGGCTGTAAAACCATGCATTTTGGTATTTCTGTATGAAAGCCTGTATGTCAGTTGTGAGAGTTCTTAACAAAACATTTAGGAAGTTGCAGTAGAATTCACAAGTACAGAAAGCACCTAAGACTTGAATTCTACTCTTAGGGATTTCAATGCAGCTCACTGTTGAAGCTGATTACAACTTATTGTGCCATGTGCACATCGTGTTTTTGGTTATGTCAAGCTTGGAGTCTCAAAAACATTTTCTTTTGGGGAATTTTGTGGGATTTATACTTCTGGAGCAATGTAATCTTAAAGTATATTCTAAATGTGTGCTGCCTTCCCCACTAGATAAAAGTTATATATTTGGTGTGTATTGGAAACCAGTGATAAAAACACCATGCAGGACTATGACAGTGAAATGTCTATTAAGCACTGCATGTATTGGCTGTGTATAAATTTCACCCAAGCCTTACATTTGTTTGATGTCTATAAAAAAAAAAGTCTGTCTTACTTTTTTAGAATTCATAACTTTCATAGAGGTATCTTTTGACATTGATGTGCACAATGCACTTGTGTCATTCTACCCTTAGTGATTTCAGTGTAGCTCAGTGCTGAAATACATTGCCCCCTCAGCACAGAAATCTTTAGCCTTCACATATTTGAAGTGATAGAAATGATTAGTGACGGGTATACAATTTTGGCTTCTTATTTAATTGCAGCCCATAAATATAATGGGGTTGGAGTATAATGCACTGTTTTAGACTGTGGCAGTGAAGTTCCTGTGCATTTAAGTGTCTAAGGGCAGTAGTAGGAACCCTTTCAGAGTTTGTGCTTAACTTTTTAAAGAACGTTCATTCGATACTCTGGTTCTACCATTAGGGAATGCAATGCGGGTTTGACAGCAGCACAGAGTGTAGCCATGACATATTTGCACAGACGGAAATGTAACTGTCTGGAGAAATATGTAAGATTCTTACATCTGTTGTCATGACAATTTAGTGAAGAGAAGCTTTTTATTCTTGCTACATTCCACAAAATAGATTTCCTTTATCTGCATCAGTGAAAACAGAGTATAATGCAACATATGGGACTGTCACTGCGAAATGATGATACATGCCAGTGTTTAAAAGGTTGTTTCTCAATCCTCATTTGAGAGTTCTTAACAAAGATATGTGGAATTATCATTTAAAAATGCAGATGTCTTGACAATTTAGTGAAGAGAAGCTTTTTATTGTTGCTACATTCCACAAAATCCACAGATTTTCTTTATCTACATCGGTGAAAACTGAGTATAATGCAACATACTGGACTGTCAGTCTGAAATGATACATGCCATTGTTTAAAAGGTTGTCTTTCAATCCTGATTTGAGAGTTCTTGACAAAAATTTGTGGAATTATCCTTTAAACACGCAGATAGAAAATGCTTCATTGCAGCAAAATGTTAAATTTGGCTTCACCATGTTAACCATTTCACTACAAGGAGCTTTTGTTATAGCAAGCTTCCCCAATAAAAAGAAATGGCTTTTTATGGAGAATTTTTTTTTTTTTTGCTTCTAATGTGGTGACAAGTAACTCAAGATGTCACATGGACATGCTGCATTCTTCCACATTCCATCATATTTTATTACCAACTCTACAGCCAAAACATCCATGTAGAAAGGACAAACACCATGATAGGACAGATGCACTAAATGCATTGATTGTGTGAAACTAACTTCAACAGCAGCAGTTACAGCTTGGGAACTGTAATATTAGGGGAATTGGGATTAAGGACATGAGGACTGGCAAAATAGACATTGACATCTTTTAGGTGAAACTCGGCAGGACAGAACTCTGTACCCCAGCTCAAGCTGGTCATGCAGTTGTTTAATGGAATTCTGCGTTCCTACTTACCTTTAAAAAATCTCTTCCATCCTTGAGACTTGAATTTCATGGTTGACAGATTTGGCAATCTTACATTCAAGCCTGCTTGTTCAGTGGTTCTGATGTATATCTGTTGGAAGTTGGTTGTTATGGTGGCCAATCACATCTCACAGGGTCCTGGAGCTTCAGGCCCTTATTTGTATGCAAATGTATTTGCTGTTTCTTAAGGATCACATGTCCTTTAGAAACAACCCACATTTCCTCTTCAAAACTGGATCAGTGTGTTCCACCAGCCTGTTTATTATCTTCTGTTCTTTACCTAAACAGGCATGCATCACCAGTTCAGTTTGTACATGAAAAGTGTACTTGAATTTCTGGGTAATGAATCACCTGTTTTTCTGCTTAGCTCCAATGAGTAAGGGGCTTGTATTGACAAAGCAAACCTTTTCCAAGTTGATTGCTAACTGCATGGTGGTGGTTTGCTATTAGATTTGTAACTGACCATTGGAAATCTGTTAAAGCCATTCCACCAGGAGTGTGACTGCTTCTACTGTTTGCTTCAAGAATGTTTCTACTGTACATATTTGTGTTGCGGCTGCTTGGTCATCGGTTCTCATCTTCACTGGGTAGTGTTAGTTTGAACATGATTTCAGGAGTTGGGCATCTTTTGGTACTTGTTTTTTAACATATTGGCTTTTTCCCCAGCCTCAACCTTTTCAGAGGTCTTGTTGTACTGTTAGGGATTCTTCCCAACATGCATGGTATATCAGGGAGTTCTGTACTGTGTATACTTGTAACACTCTTGCTAATAATATATGATTCCATGAACAGGTTGTCCATCCAACAACTGCTATTGGTATTGCTTATGTCATTCAAGTGTGTGTGTATGGAGGTTCCTATTTGTCAAGCTATACATATGTATATTCATAATTAATCCTAACAGTGGACCTAAGGGTAAATGAACTGATGAAAGCACATATATGGTATATTGGTTGGGTTTCACTTCAGAATCCTGAAATATCACAATCCTGAACTTCATAATCCCAGAACCCAAAATCCTGAATCACAAAATACTGAAAATATACAGGACACAACAAATTACAATATTCCATTACAAGGACGCAGAGAAACATATACAAGACAAAGGATAGCACTTTTTACCAAGTATGGACAGGGGGGCAAGCCCCCCTGCACCCCCACACTCCCTACTAATTAAATATGTAAATTCCAAGATTGCATTCCACAGAAAAAAAATGGCAAACATACCATTACATGTGTTCATGACTGCCTGTTGTAACCTTAGTAACATTCCCTTTTAACTTGCCATACTACAACATAACTCATGATAGTATAGTGAAGTGCAGTCTTGGAGTTGATATATTTAAGTAGCAGGGGATGTGGGGGGTCAAGGGGGGGCTTGCCCCCCTGCTTATATTTGATGGAATGTAATCTGGTTTGTGTTCTCTACAGTCAGTATATGTATCCTGTGTGTTTTCAGTCTTTTGGGATTCAGGATTTTGAATTTTCAGGATTTTGGGCGTCCAGATTATGAAGTATTTTGAAATTCAGGATGGTAATATTTCAGGATTCTGAAGTGAAACCATTGGTTGATAGTTGTGCAATATTTACATTCTTACCACATCATCAAAAAGTCCCTACACTTGTGGCCCATCAGCAGCAGCTTATAGTAGTTTGGCTTGGTGTCCAGACTTCTTAGGACATTCTTTTTGTGGCCCTATAATTGGTTGGGCTCACCGTAATCTTTAGCAGACGATCAGAGTCTTGTGAGATCGAGTCATCAGCTGGCATTTGTTTTTTGTTGTCCAAGATTTTCAGGGGTATGTGGTGTCCAGGAGAGGGGCACCCTTAGTATGACTGGCCCGCCAGTTATGTATGAGAATCAAAGTACGATATGCTGGAAGAGGAATGGGGTGCTCCCAAAGTAGAGATCCTTGCAAGTAAAATCATTGTAAATTTGCCACAGTTCTGCTTATGAGGCTGCATCCTGGGATACTGGACTCGAGTGCATTTTCCCTGTGGTGGAGTGTAAGTTTGTCTTGCCACCAACTCCAGTGTTCTCCTTAATTATGCTTTGTGTTAGATGCTGCAGTATAAGTTTGTGGTTTGTGTTAGTACTTTTTCACCTTTGCAGGATATTTCTGTTTCCCCTTGGTTGTTCAGCAGTATATAGTTTGTGGTTATGGGGGTTTGTACAAAACACACTATTTTTGAGTTCTATCTATAGTTTCAGTAAGTTTGTTTTTGATGTGGCTGTCATTTGAGAGAGAAGAGAATACAGTTTGTAGGTTGTGTCAACATTTTGTTGGTGATCCTGGAGCCAGGGCACGATGATACTGAATTCATCAAATTTGGTATCCTGTGGTACCTGATCTCTTTATGCAAGACATGGAAGAGCTCCGAATGCAGGATGTAGTCAACCTTTTAAAAGGTTGACTACATCCTACATTCAGAGCTCTTCCTTGCACCTTTTGGATAGTTACTGGTTTTGAGTTGGAAGTTTATTCTTCTGTTTTTTTTCTTGTTATTTATGCAGGACATGGTATGGTTTGCGCACTGCACCCTTCCCTGGTCCTACATATTTGTAGAGGTCTTGACAGTAGCCATATATAATGTGCTGCATGAAGTGCTTTCAGTTCTCCTAGTTGTCAGGAAGCCAGCCACTAGTTCATCTTACACATCAAAGTAGATAAGGTTCACTTTGTGGATGGTGGATAAAAAGTTTTCTTCCTTTTATCACTACGTTCTTTTCCATCCGAGACTACTTGCTCTCTTATTTTGATTCTGCACTGAAGTGTTCTACGGTAGATGTAGCATTTCTAACAGAGCTCTTCCTCAATTTATCTAAAGCGTTCAACACAGTTCCTCATAAAAACCTTCTGCTACAGTTATCCTGTTTAGGTTCAATCGACTTTACCCTGCAGTGGTTCTCTAGTTACCTGTCTGCTCTCTATCCTTACCTACTTGTTAGTTACAGTGTTTCTCAAAGCTGTGTCCTTGGTCCCCTCCATTTCAACATATTTAGTAATCTGTATACATCCTCCAAACTGGCTACCCTTACACAATATGCAGATGTGATGATACCCTCATCTCTTGCTCTGATAGTGTTAACCATTTTCAAATTACAACATCAGAGGCCTTTAACTCTTTAGAGAATTGCCTTCAAAACAGTCAACTTTTACTTTATCCCAAAAAACTAAGCTTCTGTAATTCTTTACAAAGGTGCATACTCATAATAGCACAAAAAAATCAGAAACTCAGAATGTTGTACAGGGCTAGGAAATTATTTGCTAATTCCGCCAAAGTAACTCTAGCTACCGTGCATCTCCTACCCACAATTCTGTATGGTTCCCATTTCTGACTAATCTTCAGGCCTCTAGCATAAGCAAGATAAACAGTGTTATAATAAAGTGGCTAGACTTGCCACTGATAGACCTCATGGAACCCATCATTGCTTAGCCCTAGAAATTTTAAACTGTCTTGAACTGCCCCATTATCCGTCTTACATTCAGTTGCTCTCAACTCACAAAATAATAAACAGTCCCTCCTCTTAGCACTGTTCCTCGTCACTGTCGGCATAATTGAAACCCTAGGTCCTCTGCCAGACAACTCCTAGACATCTGCAAATGTCAAACTATCTGATCCCAGTCTGTACTTCAACTGTATAGCTAAAACTTGGAACAGAATTCCTACATCTATAAATCAGTAACTTACCTTAATGCTTTTAAGACTCTTAATTCAGGAAGTTTTCCTTTAACTCTTAGCTCAGTTCTTGCTCTTCACCATCTAATCCCACTGAATTGTAAATGCTTGTCTCCTTTTTATCTGTTTTACTTTTATAGCATACTTCATCTGCTTATGAAATATATCCACAGAATTACCTCTATTATATTAATTTAAATTGTGTTTGTATAATAACTTGTACAGTTTTTTACCATTGAAATATAGCATTTTATTATCATTGTAATTTTAATTTCAGTATTATTACATCAGTTCATGTCTATGTCTTTGTAAACTTACTTGAGGAGCTTTTCAAGTTCACATTTCAGCTTACCTGCTTGCCCTTTGAGCCCCCACCCCCTTAGCCAATACCACCTGTCAAGCAGTTTTTGAAGGACATCCTTCATGTCAGGCCTTCTGACAGGCTTTGGCTTCAGCTGACTTGAATTTCATGTTTGAAAAGCTAATTTTGCATCCCTTTGAAACAGCTGCTTCTGCAGAACCAGAAAACCCATCCTGGAAGGCAGCTGCTTCTGATTGCATTGCAAGGAGAATTTCTGAACTCCAGGCCTTGATGTGCAAAGAACCTTCCCTCATGTTTCACAGGGATAGAGGTGCCTTACATACTAACCCTTATTTTATGCACAAGATGATCAAAGAAGTGGCTCTAAACCATAATGTGCATTTTTTCTAGCTCTGAAAAGTAAGGGAAGAAGGGAATGTACATTTCCTTGATGTGCACAGGCAAATGAGACTCTGTTTAGGCAGAACTAAAGAATTCAGACAATCAGAACATGTATTTGTGGCATTTGCCTAGGACAAAAAAATATTGTCTGTTCTCAGACACTTAAGACAGTCTTAATGGTTTGCACATTGTATTCATTAACTGCTAGAAAACCCATGGGAAAACCTTTACTTAGTAAAGTTAGGTCTCACTCTACAAGGGCCATGGCCACTGCCACTACCTTTTTAAAAGAGGGTAGTACACAGAATATTTTGGATGCAGCCACCTTATCCTGTGTCCATATTTTTTCCAAACATTATAGGCTGGGTCTCTTCTCTAGGGCCAGAGCAGGGTTTGCTTGTACCATCTTCGAAGGCATCTTAGCTGTATCTGTTCATTAGCTACCCCCCCCCCCCCCAATTTGTAGGGACTGCTCTGGCAACCTTCGCTGAAGTTATGATTGCAGCAGTGAACTACATGATGAACATAGAACTTAATATAATGGGAGATGCCCGGGTGTCATTACTGCTCAGTACTGAATCCCACCCACCTTCCAGTCTAAATCATGAGACCACTGGGTGCTGGGGGGGTACATCCCTTTCTTCTCTCCTTTTACCCAAATCTTAGTCCACACCTTCTCTTTATCCCTGCAGACTTTTTGTTAGAAGGTAAATTCTCTTTAGGGAATTACAAAAACACTGAAAATTTGCAGACCGTTACTTGGGGAAACTTGTTGCAGTGACCAAATTGACATGGTCAAAGTCTTAAATTAAGTGCTCACTTCACAATGTTCTGTCACCAAAACATCAACAGAACTTTGATTAGCTCTGTAAAAGATCACACTAATTTGTGTGTGTGTGTGTGTGGGGGGGGTCACAACTGCTGTTTCTTAAATGTGCTCACTGCCCACCTGATCTTCTATGCATGCCCTTGGAAAGCCCTGCAGCCTGAGCCTCTATTACAGAGTAGAGTATGTTTTGGAGAGGCAGAGCTTTTTGCCCTTTTCCTTCCATCAACCTTTTGTGGTCTTTCCACCCCTTTTGGGGTAACTTGGGATTATTCGTACATGTTCCATCCACTGCAGTGTGTCCCTTAAATGTAGCAATATGCAACATATCAGTTAAAGTTGAAGAAAACCCTCTGTAGTGTTGCATGTTATTATTTTCCTCCATAACCCTACTGCATGGGCTTCCAAGTTGTTTCCTAAAGTTGGAGCAGAAATTCCTGTATTGCATTCTCATAGTCGCTATGTTTTCTTGCAGGTGGACTCTGGTTCATGCTGATGTGCAAAAGGTGGGGAGTGAAGGGGCACATGCTCCATAAACCTGACATGGGGATACAATATATGGTTCATCTGTGGTGTGAACCCCAAATATTGTAGGGTTACAATGTTTTCTGGTCACTGCAAAAGGTCCTCCAAAGATCTTTAGTTGTGATGAGTACTCGCATGATGGTTAAATTTAGTTTTTCCTCTGTGTTACAACTTAAATGAGGGTATAGCAGTTGTAATAAAAATGTGCTGTTCATTGAAAATGGTAAATTATGTAAACTCTGTAAAGTGAAAATGTACTGAGCACTGCAAAAAAGTATGGGCCTAAGCATGCCTCTACATATTAAAAATAGTTTTGCAAATGACCATAGAAGGGTTATTGGCAGCATTTGGTACCAGACTGTATTCCCCGTTTATATCTTGCATTTGTTGCACAATTACTTGAAGCTCATCTGTTGCTTTTAAGTGGTATAGAACATGCAGCTTTGTATGCAGTGCTGAGAATTATGACCTTACCATCAGTTATACCTGTTAGTTAGCACCCATGAGCGTTGTCAAAGTACATGAAGTTGAGATTAAAATGGGGTTTGATGTAAACATTTGATGTCTTTGAGCAGAAACAAGTAAGCTTTTATCAGTGTCCCCAAGCTACTGTCCTCTTCTCACTCGTGTAATGCAGATTTATTGTTGAAGCATTTTTGTTTCTCTGCAAGTAGAATAAATAAATACACATTTGTTCACCATGTTAGCTGGTTGGGCCTATTCCACCTTCCTGTTCCATTCTTTCCTTTCCTCTTTTTTACTTCTTGTTACTAGTCATGTCCCTCTTGATGTGCCTTCTCTCTCCTATCCAGATTTACACTCCCACCTTAGCTATTCTTAGGTGAAAATTAACTCTGAAAATTTCCTTCTCACCTTAACTCGCTCTGTAAATTATTTCAAGCCAATATTGTAAAACTCCTGTGCTTATATACATAGTCTATATATCTGTTGTGCTCTATTGGTCTGAGTTATACACTGACTGTCTTACTTTACCAGCATTTACATCTTACTTTACCAGCATTTAAATTATTTAACTGTACTGATTATGTCTATATGATTTTTGTATATTATGCATTTTACATTGTTAGATCTTTGTACCCCAGTACCCCACTGAAAGGGGACACTGTTGCCTAGTCTGATTTTTCCAGTAAACAAATGCTAAATAAATAAATTTTTTTGTTGCCCTTTTAGTCACAGTCTTGGCCTCAATTTTAGATTTGTAAATTCACGTACAAGTTTAATAATTACCCACAATCAGTTCAAGACGTGTGAAGCTCTGATGTTTACAGAGCAAGATTTTCTATTTTTGTATGTAGCTGCATGGGGAAAGGAGTTCAGCGCTTCAGTAATTGATTGTGTTATGGTTACAGGGTATTCTGAGTACTAATTGAGAGAAATCTCTGAAACAGCTGTATCACTAGATAGTATTCTTGAAAGAGGTATGCATTTCTTTGATCTGTATGTCTCAGGCATTTTGGCATTGTTTCACAATCACTGTGCTCCTTGAATTGTAGAACATGCAGTGTCCCTGTCCAGTATTTTCATGGTAGGATTTAGCACCTGCACAAAGTGTACAGCTTGTTGGGAGTACTTGCCATGCTGGAGTGATCTGTGTACAAGCTGATAGTCATATTTACTTCTACAGCTTTTGACTGAAAATAAGTTTGCCAATCTTTGATTCTTGAATTTAAGATCTGATGTCGTCCTTTTCATTCCTCCTCACTAATAGGTCTTGGCTCTGATGTCGGATTCGACTTGGCCACTTTCCAAGACTTGGGATCAGAGTCTCGGGCTCCTCCCTCTACCCATACTGCACCATACCTTCCTCAACTCCCCAGATCTCATTTGCCACGCGGTGCGCACAGACGTGGTTCCAGTGACGAGTTAGTGGTATTGGTGTTTTTTTGGTCAGATAAGTGAGAAATTCTTGTCCACAGCCCACTGGGTGTTTACCAAATGTTTGGCAGTCATAGCTGCTCGCCTGAGGCTAAAGGGATTCCATGTATTTCCATATCTAGACGATTGTCTCCTTACTGCACCGACAAGGCATTTTCTGATACAGTCAAGGGACTATCTAGTGAGAGTCTTCAACCACCTGGGCATTACCATAAACTTAACAAAATCGAACTTGACACCTGTTCAAAACTGTGTTCATAGGAACGCAAGTAAATTGAATGACACAAGTGGCCTCCTTGCCAATACACCACATTTGATCCCTGAGACATGTTCAAGATGTACTAGATCACCTGCAACCACCAGCCAAATTGGTTTTACAGGCTCTAGGGTCAGTGGCTGCTGCAATTGTGCTAGTCACCTTAGCGAGGTTCTTTATAATGAGAAATCTCCGGTGGACCATAGAGGTTCAGTGGTCCATTCTTTGTCACCCACTGTCTGCTTCCGTGAAACTTTCTCAGATCTGCAGGAGTCGTCTACAGTGGTGGCTGGAATCACATGGTCTTTCTCTGGGCAGACTCCTCCCTCTTCCCCCCGACATAGCCACAGTGACTACAGACACTTCCCGGTGGGGGTGGGGCACTTCCTAGGGAAGATGGCCCAAGGCATGTGGTCATTTTCAGAGAACAAACTGCATATCAATGTCATAGAGATGAGAGCAGTCTTCCTTAAGTTGCAAGTCTTCTAGTTCATTCTCCCTCTAGGGATGATTGTGATTCACATAGACAACATGTCAGTAGTCGTAGTCTGGTACATCAACAAACAAGGAGGAATCCATTGTTACCGGTTGTGCAGGGAGGCCATGAGAGTTTGGGAATGGGCGATATCTTCAGACCATTTTCTAATTGCAACACACAGTCCAGGGGTAACCAGCATTCTAGAAGAGAGACTTGGGTCAATTTTGCCCCCTCATGAGTGGTCCCTCAAATAATCAGTAGCGAACAAGATATTCAGCCATTGCATCTAACCTCATTGCGACCTTTTTGCCTGTCCCCTGAACTTCAGGTGCAACCAGTATTTTGCTTTTATCCCCCCAGAGGGAAAGTTGTCGAGAGATGCTCTAGTCCACAATTGGTCCACGGGTCTCCTTTATGCTCACCCCCCCCCCATTACCATTGATACCAAAAGCTCTACAGAAACCCAGCAGGTTGAAGAGTTCTTTAATCCTCATTGTCCTTTTCTGGCTTTGCCAGGTGGGGTTCCCCTTTCTTTTTTCTCACCTGAAGTATCTGCCTTGGACTCTGGATCCCATATGGGATCTAATTTCTGACTTGTCAGATAGTTTTCCAATCTTCATGCCCTCAAGCTGTTGACATGGTTTCTCCAGTTCCATTAATTTAAGAAAGTCCAGGCTCACCCCATCCGTACGTGACATTATCCTGGCCTCTCAGAGGGCTTCCACTAAAAAGGCCTACAATAGCAAGTGGAGGAGGCTTTCTATTTGGGTGTGAAAGGAAATTATTGATCCTTTCTTAGCATCTACAGCTTCTATTCTCCTTTTTCATAGCACTCTTTCAAGGAGTAACTAATTTTTCCACCATCAAAATCCAACTGGCTGCCATATCCAGCTTTCATGCTGGGAAGAGAAATTCATCCCTTTTTTCTTCCAAATTATGTAAGGCTTTCATGAAGGGAGTTTTTCATCTTAGACCTCCAGTAAAAGATCCTTCTCCTCCTTGGCATCTCATGGTGGTACTGCAAGGCCTTACCCAGATGCCTTTTGAACTGACAGATTCTTGTGACATAAAATTTCTTTCTTGAAAAACGATCTTCTTACTAGTGCTTACTTCTGCTAAGAGAATATCAGAACTTCAAGCTTTGTTAGCCAAACCTCCTTATATCATTTTTCACAAAGATAAACTATCCTTAAGAACAAATCCATCTTTCATGCCTAAGGTGGCATGGAGTCTAACATTAACCAATCAGTTCAGTTGCCAGTTTTCTTTCCCAACTTTTTGAGCAAAAGTGAATACATTTTGCATCTTCTGGATGTTCACAGACAATTACGTTTCTACCTCCACAGAAAAAAAGAATCGTAGGAAGTCTTATCAGCTGTTTGTTTCCTCCTCAGCAAGCCAGTCAGGGCAGGCAGTTTCGAAAATCACTTTATCTAAATGGATAACAGACTGATTTTCATTCATTTACTCTGAGAAAGGTATTGACTTGCCCGATCTCCCAAGGCTCATTCCACTAGGGCTATGGCTACTTCATTCTCTTTCTCTTCCAGAGCCACAATTGATGAAGTTTGTGCTGCAGCCAATTGGTCTAAGATTCGTACCTTTATTGCACATTATAAGTTGAATATTGTTTCTAGGACCAGTGCATCCTTTGACTCGACCATGCTCTGGCACCTTAAGGGTCACCCAATGCTTCCATAGCTGGGAACTCTGACCCATAATTGAGGAGGAATGAAAACGACAGCATCAGATTTAGAAATGATGTACTTACAGTAACTAGGTGTCTGTGTTTTCCATATTCCTCGTGACATCCTCTCCCATCCATCCCCTGGCCTGGTGCCTTTGAGAAGTGCTAGGAAGAATTCAGAACCCATGGGTTCCAGGTTTGAGCCTCATAAGCTTTCTTTCTCTATAGTTGTAGCAACCTGTTTTAGTTATAGGACAGCAAACTCAATCTGGGGAGTTGAGGAAAGTATGGTGCATTATGGGTAGAGAGAGAAGCTTGAGACTCTGATCCCAAGTCTTTGAAAAAACAGCTGAGTTGATCCGATATTGGATCAAAGACCCATTAGTGAGAAGGAATGAAAATGGACAACACAGATACCTAGTTATGGTAAGTACATAACTTTTCATTTTATTGCAGTCATTCATTATGCTAAATTCATTTTAATACCACTGTTTATTTTATTTTATTTTTATGTAGGCGACCAAAGAAAGCAAAGAAACAGCAGCCTTTGGTTACTGAAAGCACAGAAAGTACAAAGAAAAAGAAAAAGGGCTTTTTACCTGAAACCAAAAAACGTAAAAATAGGAAGAAGGTATCTGTTGGGCAGCAGAAAGAAATTACTGGCAGCAGTAATGAACAATCTGGAGAAGGGCATCGGGGAAAAAAGAAAAAGAACAGAAAAAGGAAAATTAGTGAGTCGGGAGACAAAAATGGACTTGGACATAGCTCTCCTGCTAAGCAAAACAAAGTGCAGAGTGAAAATACAAATAAAGGAAAGGACAGAACTGAAACAGATAAATCCAAGAAAAAGAAACACAAGAAAAGAGAGCATTCAGAATAAATAAATGTTTATACTGTGACTGAAGAGTGTGTACCTGTAACAGGTCTAGTTTCACTAATTTAACAGTGTTAACTGTTAAGCTTGGAAAGAAAAGACAGTGCCTTAGATGTATTGCTGTACCCCCAACTTGCACATTGCACAAAGACCATTGCAATATATCAAGTCTGGGCTATTATTTTTTATCTTTACAGTATTGTAAATTGTTTTTATATCCCTTATATAAGAATAAAGGGGGTAAGCAGTGTACTGCCTTTCATCATGAGCATGCTTTTATATTTTTTGAATAACAGTAACTTGAACTTGGTGACTAAGCTAAGTTTTTTGCGAATCTGGCAGCTTGATATGTATGGAGATAATTTTAAATTAAACCGGGTAGTTGAGTTACAGTTGCTAGGGGGGTTAGAGTTGATATAAATCTGAATGTATTTATATGTAGTGTATGTCAGTACTAAGAAACATTTTTTACCGCATCATTTGAGCTCCATTATATGGCTTAAGCAGTGCTAAAGATTACAGATTTGTGTTTGACATGATTTATAGTAACTGGAATAGTTCCATTTAGATGTTGTATTTGTACTTGCAGTCATGTGTGAGACTGAGCGAGTCTTTTGGACTAGATTTAATGAGACAGACTTAGAGCTGTAACACTGAAGATCTTCCTTCTTCTTTCGGCTTTTCCCGGTTAGGGGTCGCCACAGCGGATCATCTGTCTGCTCATGACTGGCAGTGGAGTTTTATGGTGTTGAGTTGCCAGCCCCGGTGCCCAACCTTCCACAAAAGGCATACACACGCACACACTCGTCTTTGGGATGTGGGAGGAAACCGGAGCACCCGGAGAAAACCCATGTGACCACAGAGAGGACATGCAGACTCCACACTGAAGGCACCCCCAGCCAAGAATCAAACCGGAGAACCTCTTGCTGTGAGGTGACAACGCTAACCGCTGCACCACCTTGGACGCCCAACACTGAAGATCTTCCTTGATGGATGTTAATCTTTTGATCACTGCTGTAGTAGCCTTAGCTATATGGGTTACACCTTGCACAGGGTTTAATAGCCAGCCAGCTTCCAGAGCTTAATGGCACCTTCTGTGGACCAAAACCAATGACCACCCGAGCAGAAGAAGATCAGTGGTTTAGGCTGCAAGCCCTTCAGAGCTTTTCTGCTGTCAGAGTTCTTCTCTTGTAGGCTTTCTAGGATTGATGGTCAACTAGTGTTTTTCCGTTGTTAGGCAGGTAAGTTCCACTGTGGGCAGGGGGGACCTTCCACAGTTTAAATTTTTAACAGAAAGTTAATGTGTAAAGTTACATATTTTAAGCTAGGAAAAAGTGTTTTATTGGACTGTCACCTGACATTCAGTGACTTTAACAGTGATGTGTGACTTTTTACTTTTGTGGAAAAAAAGTAGGTAAAACTGTAATTTATGCTTGTTTTTCAGTTTAAAACATTTGTTAAATTACTTTTAGGGGTTGGGGTAAGCATATGTTGTGTTTTCATTGTGATTTTTGGTGGAAAGAACTACTTTTTTTTTTATCACTTACCTTTTTACTGACTGTTGCTGTCAGTCTTACCCAGACTTTTCAGGCTTCATTTCAGCTTCACCATGGAACAATTTACCAGTCTTTGTATTTCATCCCTCCAGTCACAAAAAGAAGACATTTTTCAGACAGTCTTGGCCCCTTCATCCGGATACAAATATGCCTCAACCACAGATGGGCGACTCTGCTGTGGTCATTTCTGTTTCCTTAGACAACTTGTCTTCTACCTTGGCAACCTCTGGTATAGTTCCTATAGCCACCATGGACTTAGTGGTTAGACACATTCTCTGTGGCTGTAGGAATGTCCTTGGTGGACAAGGGAAAGCCACTTTTTTGGTCTCTGAGGAAGAAGAGAGAATGCCTCCCTGCCTATCCTGACTTGCATGCTTGTCCACAAGGGTGATGTGGCTGAAAAGAGTAGGTCTGCTTCTATGGAAATTCCTGTAAAAAAGCAGAAAATTAAACATTTATCTTTCCCTGTTTGTGTTACTTCTAGACAGGAATTATTTATTGGTCTTGGATCAGGGCTTAGTTCAAGCTGTTGACCTGTTTCACTCAGGCTTTACTGGTAAAAGGAAACTAATTTTTTCCTTGTGTTAAGATTCCCAGTATAAGGAACAGAGAAATTATTTTGAGGGAACAACTTTTGCTTTCTTTCGTCTTGAGTGATTCTGAGGAGAGTGGTTTTTCTGATAGTCCCTTAGAAGAATGATCTTCTGAGACCATGTCCATAATAAGAGATGCTTCAGTGGAGTAGAGGGATAACACCCCGACTATGGCCCAGTCAATCCAGGTTTGATTAACAGCTTGGGTGACTGACAGTAGCAGGGAAGGGATGGCATTGCCATCCCTGGGAAGTAGGACGATCCTGTGAGCATTTCCTGCTATAATCCCTGGTGTTGACTGAGGATAGCACGCTCTGAGACGTGGTCCAATGGGGGAAAGGTTGAAGATAGGGCTGAGCTGCTATGGAGGAGAATGATATGCCACAAATCTCCATTTTACACCCACCTCTTGGATGCAGCCACAATGATCCACAAGGGAGGGAGGAAGAGAGGTACAGGTATAGGTCATAAAATATGAAAAGATCTCGGCTTGAAGATGGCTAGCAGCAATGCCCCCAGGGCATCCTTAAGATTTTCTCTTGCCCTGGCTCAAATTCAGGCATTGGACTTGGGGGTTGATTAGACCCAGTAAAGGACATAGGGCACAGGGATGGGTGTCAGAGTGAAAAAATATACAGAAAAAGAATATCTATAATGATCCAGTATCATTGAAAAAATATATATGATTTGATATAACTGGAATTTTCTGACTCTACTCTTGTTCCTTCTGTTCTTCCAACACTGTAGGATGTTTTTATTACAACCTGCAGTTTACCTGACAACCACCCTGCTGCATCTAAGGAAGCAACTTAATTGTATAAAGTTACTCAGTCTTGCAATTTTTTTTCTAATCCCAGATCTGACCATGCAGTGATTTCCTTGGCATATTCTGCTGCTGTTAAATATTTGGTCAGTTTTGATCCGTCTACATCCGATAAGGATGGGAGAACTTTGATAGATTAGTGAGGACAATTGTATATTTCTGCAACAAAAATTTTTTTGAAATTTTGAATTGTCTAGTTTGCATGCCAGGTTTTCTCTTGCAGCGTTTGAGAATATGAGAAACATTACAACTGCTTTTCCCTCTTCTGACTAAAAATCTTTTTTGAATGCTGTTATTGCTTCTGTTTCTCAAGTGACCAAACACTCTCAGAAGTGTGCTTATGATTCATCTGAAGCCTCTTCCAGAACTGCTACTGGAACTCTTATGAGAAGGTTTGCATGGTTATGTGTGCAAAATCAACGTAGGGAAGTTAAGGCTGAAATTTTGAATTCTTCTTTCGATAGGTTGTTTTTGGACCATCTGCTGCTGAGTTCTCTAAAAAGTATGATGAGAGAAGGAAAGTGATTTCAGAAGGTTAATTAGATTTTTCTGCCTTTCTTCTCCAAGTTTGTTAAAGGTTTTAAGCCTGACTCTGCATCATTTTATAAAAAAACAAAATAAACAGACATTTAAAAACAATATCAAGCAGGGCTCCAGAAAGAAAGGAGACACCCCCCCCCAAGAAACAAGGAGAGCCCAACGAGTCTGAATGACTGCTGAAAGTAACTCCCTCTGAAACCACCACCACTACCCCATCTTCCCTGCTGGCAAGCCTTTAAATCTTCCTCCAAAATCTCTGTCATTCTATTTCTCTCTTTGGCAATAGATAATGGGTCCAGAGAGTGATATGACAGGGATAGAGATAGCAGTGGGAATCCCTTCCTCCTTTTTAATGGAGTCTTCCTCATCCACTACGTCAAACTACTTTTCTCCCCTTCTGTCATTCGGTATCTGCGAACTCGTGTAATGGAAGGTGTTCCTCTTTCACTGATTGAGAAGGGTTTTTATTTGGTAATGTTTCTTACACAAAATTAAAAAAAGATCAGTCTCGGATATTTCTTTTCTAAACTGGTTTGAGAAAGTCCCACAGTTCAAAATGCTGTCCCTTCACAGCCTGTTACTTCTCATTCCCCTTTTAAGTTTCTTAGTAATTCTAGATTTAAATGATGCTTATCACATTCCATCACCCTCAGGTTTCAAACATTTCTTAAGCTTATCTGTGTCTGGTTTACGTTGTCAGTTCTCTGCATTACCCTTCGGATTATCCACTGTTCCAAGGGTATTTACAAAGTGTCTGGCTCCAGTGATGTCCTATTACAGACTGCAAGGTGTTCTTATTTTAACTTATTTAGATTACTTGCTTATCTTTGAACAGTCTTTTTCAAACTGTCTTGACCTCTTTCTTTCGGGTCAGAGGTCACCTTCACAGACTGGGGTTTCAAGAGAACATTCAAAAGTCCTGCTTGACTTCATTTCACAGGCTTGTTTTTTTCAGGGGTGGCCTTTATCTTCCACATGAAAAAGTAGATCTAGATCCAGTTCTGTTTCTGAGTTTATCCACTCATTCCAATATTTCAGCAAAGGAATTTCTCAGGATACTAGGATTCATGGCATTCAGGGCAGCCACGGTGGTGCAGTGTTTAGCGTTCTTGCCTCACAGCAAGAGGTTCTCCGGTTTGATCCTCAGCTGGGGTGCCTTCTGTGTGGAGTCTGCATGTCCTCCCTGTGGTCACGTGGGTTTCCTCCGGGTGCTCCAGTTTCCTCCCACATCCCAAAGGCCTGCTGTAGGTGGATTGGACCCTCTAAATTTGCCCTTGTTGTGAGTGAGTGTGTGCCTTCCGTGGAAGGTTGGGCCCCCGGGCTGGCAACTCAACACTGTAAAACTCTACTGCCAATCATGAGCTGACAGGTGATCCGCTGTGGCGACCCCTAACTGGGAAAAGCCGAAAGAAGAAGACTAGGATTCATGGCATCCATGATCCTCATAATTCCAAACTTCAGGAAAAAGATTCAGTGGTACCTGAAATCTTGGTGGTCCCAACATCAACATCCCCTTGTGTGGCAGATTCTTTTTTGGGGGGAATTTTTAAAAAAGAAACTACTTTGCTGGAAAGAATAGTTTTATCTAAATCCAGGTCTCCCATTTTCCTTCCAGTCTGCTTGGGGAGCAGTGTATTTGGGGTTAAAAGTTGTTCCTTTGGAATCTTTGGAATAAGCAGGACAGACCAGAGCATATAAGCATAGGAGATGTTGGCAGTCATAAATGCTATCAGTTGTCTCAGTCATCTGTGTTCTCCTGGGCCATTATAAATGATTGTGGACAACAACACGGTGATGTGGTAGTTATATAGGGAGAATCCACATCTTGCTCTCTCTGCAGACTAGCCATGGCAACCTGAGGTATAGAATTTCAGCACAGTTTCACTCTACAGGCATCCTGCATACAGTCCCGGAAAGTATTGCAGCAGATAAGCTGAATAAGACCTGGACAGGTCCTCTCATGTGGAAATAGAATACGGGGGAGAACATCTGAAGTAGGTCTTTTCACCTTCATTCACAACAAGCAACTTGCAAAATTCTGCTCTAGAACTCCCTGCAAACAGGCATGTAAATTGATGCATTTTTATTTCCCTGCAGGAATGTTCCTCTATACCTTGCCACTGTTTCCGCTGATATCCAGGGTCATCCTGAAGATTCAGGAGGACTCTCCAAAGATATGACGACTCCCTTCTGATGCATTCAACAGTGGTTCTCCCTTCTTTTAAAAATGGCCAAGGGGCAATTACTATAAGCTTACTCACAGGCTGGAACTAGTCACACAAGACAGAGGTTGTATGCTACACCCCAACTTGTAACAACTTCCACTAACTGCCTTGATTATAATTTTAGTACATTTTAAGCAGCTATTTTCTGAGGGCACGCAGCAGGTATTAATGGATGCAATGAAATCTGATACTGTGAGGTTATATTACTTAATGGGAAAGATTTTCTTGTTCATAGTCAAAGTGAACTTTATTGTCATTCAGAACGCACAACAGTGCAACTGAACGAAATTACGTTACTTCAAACTTAATGTGCATGCAACATATACTGATAATGTTAATACAACGGTAACGCATATACTAATGCTAATCCAACAATAACAACAGTAAGACATTTATGCAGTGCAGTAACAACTACAATGACATGCACCAAGACTATTCCACTTGCATGTCTTTGTCAGTACCCAAAATATTGCATAGATAATATATTGCACAGATCAGAATCAGATTTCAAACTGCACGGAATGCTAACTTGGCATATTGCACAGAATGTTAACTTGGCATCATTAATATTGCACATAAGGTATGAGATTGTACTTTCATAGAGGTATTGCATGTCTGTGAATTACGTCAACGTTGTAACTCCAGACCTAGATGACCAGCATGGTGTATGTTATTACTGGAGATCAGAAGTCTGATGGCTTGTGGAAAAAGCTTCTGTTAAATTTGGTGGTTTGCAACATAAGCTACACTATCTCCTTCCTGAAGAAAAACACAAGAACAGACCATGGGCAGAATGAGTGCAGTCTTTGACTATTTTCATGGCTGTGCTGAGGCACCAACCAGAATGCAAGCCCTGGATAGATGGGAGCATAGACCTGATAATTCCATCTGCCACTTTCACCACCCTCCACAGAGATTTGCGATCTGAAACCATGCAGTTTCCATATCACACCAAGAGATTACTAGTCGGGATCCTTTTGATGGTACCCCTGTAAAAGGTTGTGAGAACTGAAGGTGGTAGTTTTGCTCTCCCCAACCTTCTTAGAAAGTGTAGATGCTGTTGCGCCTTCTTGACAATGTGATTAGTGTTTGTAGACAAAGACAAGTGTTCAGCGATATGCACCTCCCGGGAACTTGGTGCTCTTCACCCTTTCCACTGTTTCTACTTTGATTGTGAGTGGAGAATGAGCGTTTCATCTCTTCCTGATGTCTACTATTACCTCCTTTGTTTTATTCACATTGAGAGCCAAGTTGTTGTTGTCACACCAGACGATCAGTTGGATGTCCTTCAAGAATGCAACTGCAGTCATAACATGTGGGTTGTCCTGCCTCAGGCAGCCCCCGGTCGGCCGGATTCCAAAGTCTGGGTCCGACGTCGGCTGATGTCGCATTTCTCTCCGACGTCAGAGCGGCTGGAGTATAAAAGCATCAGCCGACGCCATTTTCTTCAGTCTTTCTTGCCGCGCGGTGCCCGAAGCAGAAGCAGTTCGCAAGTGCCGGTCGGTCAGCTCCTGTATGCTACGATACCGAAGTCACCAAAAGAGCTAGGTAGCCCGTTGGGGACCTGTTCTTGGCTCAGCCGATGTCAGAAATTACTGAAAAGTTAACAATTGTCTTTTTTGTGGTAAACAAATACCTCATAAGGATTTCCACTCTTACTGCCTCCCTTGCCTGGGCCCAGACCACGACGTCTCGGCCTGTGTAGCCTGTGCTCGCTTCAACAAGCGCACTCTCAGGCGCCGGGCGGAGTTCGCTGAAGATTTTTCGGCGATAAATTTGCTTACACCATGCCGTCGGATCTTCCGACATCGCAAACTCCCAAAAAGCAAAATGACCGTGACCGACATCCTCGGCCCGCTACCTCCGACTCCACGCCAAAACCTAGCGAGTGCTCCGGTTCCCTCTGAGACGGTCTCCACCGCTCAAACCGGCACCGCATTACCGACTCCGATTCCAGATATTACTCCGACGCCAGTTATAGACTTTCCTCCGGATACGAAACCGAGGAAATGCCCGAGACCATTGCTGTAGACAAGGTCACTCCTGCACGTGGAGCTGCCAGGCCTCCTATGGCCATGTCTATTAAGGCCTATACTAGGGCTAAGGCAGCCAGCAAAACAAAGCATATTGCTTCCAAATCCTTACCTCAGCCGACTCCGGAGACACAAATTATGTCCATGGCTGCTGATTTAATTTCCATGATCAGAGGTTCACAGGCCCTTCCTGAGAGAGCATCCCAGCCTCCTCCTGATAAAGGCGGGTTGAACCCTCTGACCCTTCTCCTTCAGATGAAGACTCTGAGGGCTCTGTCCACTCTGATAGCCAGGAAGAGCTCTTCCAGACCTATGAGGACTCGGATGCAGAAGATTCCATACCTTGGCCTCCCTCCTGAGGATATTTCTTTTGGGGAAGTTCTGCACACCATGAGGGAACATTTCAAGTGGCAGGGTCAGGAATATTCTGATTCTAGGAAACGCCTTAGGACTTTCCTTAAGAAGCCTCAGCACAGGCCCTTAGCTATTCCTCCTGTACTTGAAGTTCTGGATGATTTGTATTCTGATTCTAGTGCTACCCCTGATTCTCTTCCTCCTGCTCCAGCCAAGCCAGACAGGTATTACAGGGTCCCAGAAACTCATTCCCATTTATTCAGGGCCCATACTGCTGATTTGGAAACTATTTCGCAGGGGCCTAAAGGAGTTTCAGCATCCACCTCAAAAAATCCTTTGCCCTCCAACAGGGAAGCAAGGTCTTTAGAGAGATGGGGTAAAAAGGTTTACACATCCACTACCTTATCTATGAGACCTTTAAATTGCCTTTTTCATATGTTCCAGTATCAGGATTATCTCTTAGAAGATTTACAAAAAACATTAGCTTCTCCTGATCCTTTAGACAGGAAGACTTTGCAGGAAGCTGTACATAACACTCAGCAAGTAAGCAATCACTTCCTGCAGTGTGGATATGATGCACTGGAAGCTTCATGTAGGGCAGCTATGACAGGGGCAGTGATGCGTAGACATGCTTGGTTAAAAGATCAGCCTCTACCAGATCATGTAAAAGCAAAACTTCTGGATGCACCTTTGGAAAAGAACAAGCTTTTTGGTGCAAATGCTAAGGATGTGTTAAAGACCATCGAAGAAAAAGCAAAATCAGTTCAGACTGTGAAAGATTTCCTCCAGGTTCAACCCCCAGATTCAGTAGGAATTGGCCTTCAAAAACTGGTCCTTTCCTAACCCAGAAAATTTTCAAAGGGGTAAGAACAGACGTGGCGAAGAAGAGGCCAATACAGAGGCCCTTACAGGGGCGACAATGGCAGCCAGGAAACCAAAGAAGTGACGCAGGGGTTTCACCTGCCCAACAACCACAAACTCAATGACTTTCCTCTACTACCGCCTACCAGGGAACAACTAGAAGCTCCCTTGGAAATTATCTCTGTTTGCAGAAAACTGGCACAGACTGACAAAGGACAAATGGATTTTGGACATTATAGACCGAGGGTACAGGTTTCATTTTCATACCTTACCAAGAAAACAAGGCATGCCAAATCTACCACAACATCAAAGGGCAGAGGCTATCAAGCAAATCACTCTGCTGACTCTAATGAAAGCAATAGAAAGAGTTCCACAACAAGAACAGGGGTTTTACTCAAGACTGTTCCTTGTTCCAAGAAAAGAATCTCAATGGAGACCAATACTGGACTTGTCCGCATTAAACACCTTTCTCATAGTACCAAAGTTCAAAATGCTGACTCTACAGCAACTCCTTCCCATGCTGGGCAAGGAGTCGTGGCTGATTACTCTGGACCTCAAGGAGGCATACCTGCATGTCCCTATCAGACACAGCTGCAGAAGATACCTCAGATTTCTTGCAGGGCCAGAGCATTATCAATTCTCAGCATTGCCATTTGGCTTATCTACTGCGCCCAGAGTATTTACAAAATGCCTGGCTTCAGTAATTGCTCATTGCAGGCTCCAGGGTATACAAATTTACCCGTACCTGGACGACTGCCTCATACAAGGGGACGACAAATTGATGTTGACAAAAAACCTGGATTATGTCATACGATTACTTCAAGCTCTGGGATACACAGTCAACTTCCAAAAGTCAAGACTGCAGCCATCCCAGCAAATAATCTTCTTAGGAGCCAAACTAGACACAGCCTCTCAGATGGCTTACCTGACAGAAGAAAAGCAAGAGAAGTTAACTCAATACTTCAAAGGTTTAGCAAAACTCACTCAGATGACTGCAAGGAGATTCCTACAGGCCCTGGGTTACATGGCATCCTACATTCTACTGGTTCCATTAGCAAAACTACACATGAGAAAGCTTCAATGGTACCTAAAAAGCATTTGGTCTCAACACAGCAACAACTTGGAGACAATCATACCACTCATTCCATGCCTACAAAAGGAATTCCTATGGTGGGCCTCGGTGAGCCAGGAAAACACAGGTATGTCATTCAAAAAACCACAGATAACACAGACCATGACTACAGACGCCTCAGACCTTGGATGGGGGCACATGGAAGACAGGTGTATACAAGGACAATGGTCTCCAAAGGAAACACATCTGCATATAAACCAAAAGGAGATGCTGGCAGTAATGCATGCTATCGAGGCTTTTCAACACCAACTCCAGCAAGGCCATTTAATGATACGGACAGACAACACCACTGTGATGTGGTACATAAACAAGCAGGTGGGCACCCACTCTTACCCCTTTGCAGACTGACAATGCAGCTTTGGGAGAAATCACTGAGTCTAAACATCCAGTTACAATCCCAGTTTGTTCCAGGAAAAGACAATGTGTTGACGGACAGCCTAAGCAGGAATTTCACAGATCCACACGAGTGGAGGTTACATCCGAAGGCTTTCAGACAACTCACTTCGACATGGGGCAAGCCAGAAGTGGACCTATTTGCCTCTCACCTCAATCATCTTCTACCAAAATTTTGCACAAGGACTTACCATCCAAAGGCTTGGAAAATAGATGCCCTTTCATTCAACTGGAACTCCCTAGCAGTCTATGCATTCCCACCTCTGCCACTGATGACCTCAGTATTACTAAAGATCAAAGCAGAGAAGCCCAAGGGAATCATAATAGCTCCGGATTGGCCAAGACAACACTGGTACCCACTACTACGGAGCATATGTCACACCAGGAGGTGGGCCCTCCCTCAGTGGCCTCTACTTTTGACTCAACACAATTTCGAAACACTGCATCCCAACCTTCAGACACTGCAGCTAACAGCCTGGGAGATCCCATAAATAACTTCAGCTTATCTCTCTCCAAGGAAGTTCAACGGATACTAACAGAGGCTCGAAGACCATCCACCAGAAAGGTTTACTTAGCAAAGTGGAAAAAATTCAGCAATTGGAATACCAGCAAGGGACATGATGCATCATTACTGAACATCCCACTCATCTTGGAATATTTGGCAGATATGTTACAGAGCGGCCTCTCATATTCTTCAATAAAGATACACGCATCTGCTATTTCAGCTAGATACAACACTGATCCTCCTGCTTTCTCTCACCCCTTACTAAGACAATTCCTCAGGGGAATCAAGAACATTAAGCCACCAAGAAAGGCCCCAGTGCCAGCCTGGGACCTCAATTTTGTCTTAGAAAAACTGACTCTACCTCCTTTTGAGCCAGCAGCTTCAGTTGACTTGCAATTTCTCTCATGGAAAACAGCTTTCCTGTTGGCAATTACCTCAGCAAGAAGGGTTTCGGAGCTACAGGCCCTAATGGCAATACCACCCTTTATTATTTTCCACAGAGACAGGGTTTCATTAAGGACCAACCCTACTTTTATGCCAAAGGTGGTATCTAGGGTTTCTCTAAATCAAGCCATTCATCTGCCTGCTTTCTTCCCCAATCCTGAGAATAAGGGGGAAACACTTTTGCATACCTTGGACATTCATAGACAACTTCGATACTACCTGGACAGAACCAAGGCCAGTAAGAAGTCTGAACAGCTTTTTGTAGCCTACGCCCCTGCAGTCCAAGGAAAAGCAATTTCAAAACAGACTATTTCTAAATGGATTGGACTTTGCATCAGATTCTGTTATTCCTTTCATGGGAAGACTGTTCCAGCCTATGTCAAACCACATTCCACCAGAGCTACAGCCACCTCTACAGCATTTTTAAGAGGGGTGCCTACAAAGGACATTCTAGAAGCTGCTACATGGAGCTCCGTGCATACATTCTCCAAACACTACAATCTCCCTCTATATTCCAGATCCAGAGCAGGCTTTGCTTCGGCAGTCCTGCAGGGTTTGATTGCCACACCATCTGTTTCCTAGAGCATACCTCCTCCCCCAGCTAAGCTATGGTATTCTATCCACGTTATGACTGCAGTTGCATTCTTGAAGGACATAGTACAGTTTTGTACCTACCATAAATGTAGATGTCCGATAGACATGCAACTGCAGTCGGGTTTTCCCTCCCTCCATACCCCTCTATGCCTAGGGTCCACTCCTATCCCACTTACTCTTAGCTGGGGATATCTGTTATGGTGTATTTGTTTTATTACTCATGTATTTGTTTGGAATCCTGTTTTTGTCTTCCAATTTGATTACAGCCTTCCTTGGAGGGCACCTGGCATCTGGGGCAAGAAACTCTGAAGAAAATGACGTCGGCTGATGCTTTTATACTCCAGCCGCTCTGACGTCGGAGAGAAATGCGACATCAGCCGATGTCGGACCCAGACTTTGGAATCCGGCCGACCGAGGGCTGCCTGAGGCAGGACAACCCACATGTTATGACTGCAGTTGCATGTCTATCGGACATCTACATTTATAGTAGGTACAAAACTGTACTTTCACCTCCTCTCTGTAGGCTTTTTCATCACCATTGCTAATGAGACCCACCACTGTAGTATCATCTGCAACCTCAGTAATGTGGTTTGTGTTGTACCTAGTGATGCAGTCATGTGTCAGCATGGTGAACAGTAGGTGACTCAGAACACATCCTTGAGGTACCCCAGTGTTCAGTGTGATGCTCATTGAGGTGTTGTTGCTTTTTGGTCTTTCAATAAGAAAGTCCAGAATCCAGTTGCATAAAGGAATGCTAACACCCAAATAGACTAGTTTCTCAATCGGATGTTGGGGGGGTGACCGTGTTGAAGGCCGAGCTGAAGTCAATAAATAACATGCGGGCATAGCAGTTTTTGTTCTGCCATAGAGCGATTGAATCTGTAAGTGAATTGGAGTGGCTCCAGTGTTGCAGGAAGACTTGATGTTAAGTAGTCTTTGACATAATCTCTCAAAGCACTTCATTACAGTGGAGGTGAGAGCTACTGGACAGTAGTCATTCAGGCTTGTGGGTGGAGACTTCTTGGTCAGTGGTATAATGGTTGTATTCTTGAAGCACTTTGGTACTGTGGCTTGATGCAGGGAGATGTTGAATTATGTTGGTGAGAATAGTAGTTAATTGGTCTGCACAGTCCCTGAGCACCCGCCACAGAATATTGTCAGGACCAGCTGCCTTTTTTGGGTTTACTCATTGCAGCACCCTTTGAACATCTGCTGGGTGTAGGCAGAGCACTTCATCATCTTGTTTGGTGGGCAATTTTATTGTAGTTGTATTGTTTCTCTTCTTGAACCTGCTGAAGTAGGTGTTGAGCTCATTGAGAAACTCCATGTTGTCATCACATTGAGAAGGTAAGAGCCTGTAGTCTGATATAGATTGTATACCTTGCCACAGACACCTGGTGTCTCATAGGTCTGAGAAGTGACCCTGAATTTTCTGTCTGTAGGCCCACGTAGCCTCTCTTATTCCTGTACTTAGTTTCACTCTGGCTTCCGTAAGGGCATCTTTGTCTTTAAACGTGTAGGCAGTATCGCGTGCCTTCAGGAGCTCATACACTCCTTTTGTGAGCCAGGGTTTCTGATTCGCTCCTGTGATGATGATCTTATTGACTGTAACATCATCCACACACTTTGATGTATAGGCCATCACGGACTCTGTGTATTCATCCAGGTTAATTTTCTGTTCCATAGTAGCCGCCTCCTTGAATATATTCCAGTCTGCCCTTTCAGAGCAGTCCTGGAGTGCTGAGACTGCTCTGTCTAGCCATACCCTTGTTTGTTTCCTGGATGGCTTTCCTCTGATTAACAATGGCCTATATGCTGGTAGTAGCATAATTGAGAGATGATCTGAGTTACCCAGATGTGAATGAGGTACTGCCTTGAATGCTAGCGTGAAAATGGTGTAGACCTTTTCCAGAATGTTCTCTCCCCTCATTGCAAAGACCACATGTTAGAAGTAAGGAGGTAAAACTGCTTTCAGATTTGCTTGATTAAAATCACCTCCTATTATGTGAGCAAACTCTGGATTCTGTTTTTTGCAGCTCACTGATTGATTGGTAAAGTGTATTCAGTGCCTCACTAGTATTGGCACTGGGGGAATATACACCACTGTGATGCACCATTGAACTCCCTTGGCAGATAGAAAGGTCTGCATTTCAGTGACATAAACTCGATATTTTCAGAGCAGTGTTTAGTAACCAGAGTACAGTTGGTGCATCAGTTATTGTTGCCATAGATACAGACACCCCCTCCACTTGATTTTCCACACAGTGCCTGGTTTCTGTCTGCTCTAAATAACGCAAGCCCTTCTACATAGACTGCACAATCATTTATATTATTATTTAACCATGTCTCAGTAAACATAAGTACACAGCTGTTTCTCGCCTTGTTATGAGTGGTTAACTCCAGTCTTGTGTAGTCCATTTTACTATCCAAGGAACAAACATTGGCCAGTAGCAAGGATGGGGGGATACAAGCCTGTATGGATTAGCTTTTAACTTAGGGCTGAGTGTCCTGCAAGAGATTTGTGCTTTCTTTCACATCTTTTCCTCTTCTTGTATGTGGTAGCAGGCAGCTTTGTTTGAACAAGGCAATTTGGACCATGTTTGAGTATCATTCCTTGTTACTGTAGTTCGAGGAGTGTTGTAGGACTTACAGGCCCTGCAAACAGCAGCCCATCAGTCTTGTTGCACTGTGAGTTTAGGTATCGAATTTCCCAGTGTTGCCAACTGTGAGAGACGAAAATGCGCTAGATATTGTGACTCTGCCCCCCTCCCCTCCAAACCAGTCCCAACAGTCTATTGACAAAATATGCACAATATCCACACCCCAGTGAAAATAGAGTAAGACAGCAAACGTACAGCAAAAAGCGCAGGTCTGTTGCATTCAGCACTTGGTTGTAATTTAGTAAAACAAACACGAATGTAAATGAAAATTTGAGCTCCTGCAGCCGCTGTTATCCAGCCCCTGCAGCAGCAACATTATAGTCTACATAATTTTGAAAAAGGGTAAATTTTTTTGAGGCTACAAATAACCTGTTATACATTTCAAGGCAACACATAACCTGTTATACATTTCAAGTACTTACATTCAGTGCAAAGACAATCATGCCATTTCTTAAGTCTTAGATTTTAATTATTCTGTAAATGCGCTTGCGCTCTACAGACTCTAACCTCCGAAATAAAAGTTAAGTAAAATAGTAAACTACCAAAAGTATAAAGAATTCAGTAATGTTTCTAATGCAGTCACTGGAAATTCTGATCAGTGATCACTGCTGCATAACCAATCTTCATCAAGAGCATTTTCAGTCTGCGAGTGGGATGCTGACAATGTGGAATTACTGTCAGGATTTGCTGATGATCTCTGCCAGTATGTTGACATTGTATCCATGGAACGCATTACTGTGTCCACTATTGTGTACATCTGACACGTGTGGCCAACAACTTTTAAACCATATCTGATATGCAGTATTGCGTTGTGTATCCAAATTTATACGATTCCTCAGTTTTGATTTTACAATGTTCATTTGACTGAAAACCCTCTCGATCTCTGCATTCGAATGCGGCAAGCAAAGTACAGTTATTGACAAGTCACAAAGATTGGTGAAAGGGTTTTCACCTGTAGCATTTCTGTACTTGTTAACCTCAGACCAAAACTGGACTGTATCAGAAGTGTTGATCCATTTCTGAAGATGTATCTTGTTCAGTGTGACTGTATCCTATCACTTTGTCACCACAACATCCCAACAGCTCTGAAACTTGGCTAATATCACGACTCTTGTGTTTCAACGTTTCTTCAACACTGAACAACAACATATGTTCAAGTGTTGCGATATTAACAGGCAGTCTTTCCTGTAGTTCTTTAGTTAGGGCCACAGTAAAGTTGATACAACGCTGGCGCAAATTCCTTTATTCCTCTGCTGGAAGTTTTGGTTTTTTAATGCCATTTTCAAAATTATAGAAAAGATATGCTGAATTATTAACATACTCAGCAACTGACCTGTTGAAAATGTTGATGTGAGCATTGGGCAATGCCACTTTTCTACTTAATGATTGCAGCAGAAACAATAAGCTATTCAGAAGCTTAGCTGGATCAGTCCGTTCCCCTTCAAAAGCCTTCACAGCCACTTGAACTTCAGTCAAGATTGACTTTAGATACGTTAAGTATAAACTATTTCTTTGAACATATTGTACATCATTTTTGCTGTGTAACATTTCTCAGATGTCCTTCAAGAATGCAACTGCAGTCCTGACATATGGGTTGTCCTGCCTCAGGCAGCCCTTCGGTCGGCCAGATTCCAAATTCTGGATCCGGCGTCGGCCAATGTCGCCTCCTCCCCGACGTCAGAGCGGCTGGAGTATAAAGGCATCAGCCGACGCCATCTTCTTCAGTCTTTCTTGCCGCGCGGTGCCCGAAGCAGAAGCAGTTCGCAAGTGCCGGTCGGTCAGCTCCTGTGTTTTCAGTTACCGAAGTCATCTAAAAGCTAAGTACCCCGTTGGGGAACATTTTTTCTTGCCTCAGCCGATGTCAGAACAAATTGAGAAAGTTAATAATTGTTTGTCTTGTGGTAAACAAATACCTCATAAGGACTTCCATTCTTACTGCCTCCCTTGCCTGGGCCCAGACCACGACGTCTTGGCCTGTGCTGCCTGTGCTTGCTTTAATAAGCACACTCTCAGGCGCCGGGCAGTTTGCCGAAGACTTTTTTGGTGAATCCTACGCTTACAACATGCCATCGGAACAACCGACAGCACAAACTACCAAAAAACGAAAGGACCGGGACCGACATCCTCGGCCCGCGTCTTCCACCGATATAATGCCTAAGCCCTCCGCGAGTGCTTCGGTCCCTTCAGAAGCGGTAATTCAACCGCTCCAGGCCGACGACACCGCGTTAACTCATCCCTCGGTCTCGGAGACTACACCGGTGCCGGTTGTTGATTTTCCGCCGGAAACCGGAGTTCTGGATCTACCCGACACCATTCCCATGGACAAAGTTACCCCTGCACGTGGGGCAGCTAGGCCTCCTGTATCCATGTCAATCAAGGCCTTTGCACGTGCTAAGGCCGCCAGCCAGGCCAAGGCCCATCCTAAACCTGCTCCTCAGGCCCCTTCTTCTGACAGACAAATCATGTCTCTGGCTGCAGATCTTATTTCTCTTATCAGGGGGTCTCAGCCTCACCCAGACAGAGGTTCTCAGCCGCCTGCAGAAAAAAGGCCTAGAACTGAGCAGGCAGACAACCTCTCTTCAGATGAAGCCTCTGGGGATTCAGAACATTCAGATACCCAAGAAGAATCCTTCCAGGCCTATGAGGACTCTGATGCTGAGGAATCTATTCCCTCTGCCTCTCCTCCAGAGGATTTTTCTTTCAGTGAAGTACTCCACTCCATGAGGGAACATTTTAAGTGGCAGGGTCAGGAATTTTCTGATTCCAGTAAAAGGCTACGTACCTTCCTTAAGTTACCCCAGCACAGACCTTTAGCTATCCCTCCAGTTTTGGATGTCCTGGATGATGTTTTCTCAGACTCCAGTGCTTCCCCTGATTCTCTCCCTCCTGCTCCTGTCAAGCCAGACAGATATTACAGGGTCCCTGACACTCACAAGCATCTCTTTAAGGCCCACTCTGTGGATCTAGAAACTATTTCACAGGGCCCCAAAGGAGTGGCTACCTCCTCAGCCAAGAATCCACTGCCAGCTGACAGAGAAGCAAGGTCCCTGGAGAGATGGGGTAAAAAAGTTTATACCTCTTCCACCCTTGCCATGAGGTCACTTAACTGCCTTTTTCATATGTTTCAGTACCAGGATTATTTACTGGATTATTTGCAGAAAAAGATAGCCTCTCCTGAGCCTATAGATAGAAAGGCATTGCAGGATTTGGTTCATAATACCCAACAGGTTAGCAATCATTTTCTACAGTGTGGTTATGATGCATTGGAGGCTTCATGTAGGGCAGCTATGACAGGGGCTGTTATCCGTAGACATGCTTGGTTGAAAGAACAGCCACTGCCAGATCATGTTAAAGTAAAGCTCCTGGACGCACCTCTGGATAAACAGAAGCTTTTTGGTGCTAATGCTCAGGATGTGTTGAAATCTATTGAGGAGAAGGCAAAATCAGTACAGACAGTAAAGGATTTCCTCCAGGTTCAGTCACCAAGGTTCAGCAGGAATTGGCCTTCAAAGAATTGGTCCTTTCCAGACTCTGACAAGTTTCAAAGGGGAAAGAACAGGCGTGCACGAGGTAGAGGGCAATACCGAGGCTCCTACAGGGACGCCAATGGCAACCACAAAACCAGAGAAGTGGCACAGGTAGTTCACCTGCATCACAGGGACAATCACAATGACTTACCTTTCACTCCGCCTACCAAGGCTCAAAGAGAAGCACCTCTAGGCGGAAAATTATCTCTATTCTCAAAAAACTGGCACATTATAACAAAGGACAATTGGATTCTGGACATAATAGACAGAGGTTACAGGTTCCACTTCCATACCTTACCAACAGGACAAGGCATGCCAAACCTGCCACAAAATCAAAGGGCAGAGGCACTCATAGAAGTCTCAAAGCTGTTACAAATAAAAGCAATAGAGAAGGTTCCTCCTCAGGAACAAGGCCAGGGATTTTATTCAAGACTGTTCCTTGTTCCAAGAAAAGAAAAACAATGGAGGCCTATATTGGACTTGTTCGTTCTAAATACTTTTCTCATGGTGCCAAAATTCAAGATGCTGACGTTACAGCAACTTCTTCCCATGCTGGGCAAGGGGTCTTTGCTGGTTACTCTGGACCTCAAGGAGGCATACCTGCATGTCCCTGTCAGACACAGTTGCAGAAGATACCTCAGATTTCTTGCAGGAACAGAGCACTATCAATTCTCAGCATTGCTGTTTGGCTTATCTACTGCACCCAGAGTATTCACGAAATGCCTGGCATCAGTAGTGGCACATTGCAGACTCCAGAGGATTCAAATATACCCTTACCTGGACGACTGCCTAATACAAGCAGACAGCAAACAGACCTTGATAAAACACTTGGATTACGTCATTCAGTTGCTGCAGGCTTTGGGATACACAGTCAACATTCAAAAGTCAAGATTACTGCCATCCCAAGAGATTATATTTCTAGGAGCAAAACTGGACACACAGCTTCAAATGGCTTTCCTCACAGAGGAGAAACAATAGCATTTAACAGCTTACTTCAAAGGCCTAGCAAAATTAACCCACCTGACCGCAAGGAAGACCCTGCAGGCCCTGGGGTTCATGGCATCTTGCATTCTTCTAATCCCTCTGGCAAGACTACACATGAGAAAGCTGCAATGGTACCTGAAAAGCTTGCGGTCGCAACACAGCCACAACCTAGAAGACATAATACCACTCATACCATGCCTGCAAAGGGAATTCTTGTGGTGGGCTCAAGCAAGTCACTTAAACGAAGGCATGCTTTTCAACAAACCTCCAACAAGTCAAACTATTACAACAGACGCCTCAGACCATGGATGGGGGGCGCACATGGACGGCAGATGCATTCAAGGGCAATGGACTCCCATGGAGATGCATCAGCACATAAATCAAAAAGAGATGTTGGCAGTGATACATGCAATAGAAGCCTTTGGAAAATCTCTTCAGCAAGGTCATCTGCTAATAAGGACAGACAACACCACTGTCATGTGGTACATAAACAAACAAGGGGGCACTCATTCCTACCCCCTCTACAGACTAACAATGATTCTTTGGGAAAAGTCCCTGAAACTGAACATCTACTTGCAATCCCAGTTTGTTCCGGGCAAGGACAATGTTCTGGCAGACAGTTTGAGCAGAAATTCCTTGGATCCACATGAATGGATGCTACACCCACGCATTTTCTCACAAATAGCATCTGCATGGGGAAGACCAGACATAGACCTCTTTGCATCTCGTCTCAGTCATCACCTGGAAAGGTACTGCACAAGGATACACCATCCTCTAGCTTGGAGAACGGATGCTCTTTCCTTCAGCTGGAATGCTCTTACAATTTATGCATTCCCTCCTCTACCTTTGCTCACCAAGGTGTTACTGAAGATCAAGGCCGAACAACCAAGAGGAATCTTGATAGCTCCAGACTGGCCAAGGCAACACTGGTATCCACTACTACTGAGCATAACTCGCACCAAACCATGGTCCTTGCCTCAATGGCCTCTGCTCCTGACTCAACACAGTTACAAGACTGTTCATCAGAACCTGCAAACCTTAAAGCTGACAGCTTGGAGAGTTCCATGACTCAGACCCATGACTCCCTCTCCGAAAAAGTTCAGGAAATTTTGCTGGAGGCATGCAGACCTTCCACCAGAAAAACCTATTAGGCCAAATGGAAGAGATTCACCATCTGGAATGTCAACAAGGGCCAGGATGCATCATTGATGAACATACCTCAGATATTAGAATACTTGGCAGAAATGTTTTACAGTGGCCTCTCATACTCTTTCATCAAAATCCACGCTTCAGCTATCTCAGCACATTACAACTGTGATCCACCTGTGTTTTCGCATCCCTTGCTAAGACAGCTTCTAAGAGGCATAAAGAATATCAAACCTCCAAGGAAACTACCAATTCCTGCATGGGACCTCAATTACGTCTTGGAAAAATTAACTCTTCCTCCATTTGAACCAGCAGCATCTTCAGAAATGCAATTTCTCTCTTGGAAAACGGTTTTCCTGTTGGCAGTCACCTCAGCAAGAAGAGTCTCGGAGATACAGGCCCTCATGGCAGTTCCTCCCTTTCTCATCTTTCATCAAGACAGAGTTTCCCTTAGGACCAATCCTTCATTCATGCCTAAGGTGATATCCAGAGTGTCTCTAAACCAAGCAATTCACCTGCCTACTTTCTTTCCTAACCCTCAAAATAAAGGGGAAAAGCTGCTGCATACTTAAGACATTCACAGACAACTACGCTACTACTTGGACAGAACAAAGTCCATCAGGAAGTCTGACCAACTGTTTGTAGCCTATGCTGCTGGAGTGCAAGGAAAAGCAGTCACCAAACAAACTATCTCAAAATGGATTGGACACTGCATCAGATTCTGTTATTCTTTTCATGGAAAAAGTGTGCCAGCTAATATTAGACCACACTCCACCAGAGCTATGGCCACATCCACAGCTTTTCTAAGAGGAGTGGCTACAAAAGACATTCTAGAGGCTGCTACATGGAGCTCCGTGCATACATTTACCAAACACTACAACCTGCCATTATACTCCAGATCCCGAGCAGGCTTTGCTTTGGCAGTCCTGCAGGGCCTTCTAGCTACACCATCTCTTGCTTAGTCCTACCACCCCCAGCTTGGCTATGGTATTCAACCCATATGTAAGGACTGCAGTTGCATTCTTGAAGGACATAGTACAGTTTTGTACCTACCATAAATGTAGATGTCTGATAGATATGCAACTGCAGTCAGGTTTTCCCTCCCTCCTACCCCTCTGTTTTTTCCCCTTTTGGGTCCTTTCTCCCCTTACCTATCAGCTGGGGATATATATATATTATGGTGCATCTGTTTATTACTGTTGTGCAAGTCTGGTTTTATCTGTTTATCCATTCACAAAATTTAGCCTTCCTTGGAGGGCACCTGGCATCTGGGGCAAGAAACACTGAAGAAGATGGCGTTGGCTGATGCCTTTATACTCCAGCCGCTCTGGCGTGGGGAGGCGACATCGGCCGACGCCGGACCCAGACTTTGGAATCTGGCCGACCGAAGGGCTGCCTGAGGCAGGACAACCCATATGTCAGGGCTGCAGTTGCATATCTATCGGACATCTACATTTATGGTAGGTACAAAACTGTACTTTATTCTTGCGAGCTCAAAGTGAAGTGTTAGTTCACACCACTAAGGATTTTTGAAACAGCCTGTTCAATTGAAAGCCAGTATGCATCACACATCTTAGTTGTGGCCAGTGGGCTTTCACCACAATTTATAACTTCATACACTTTTCGGTAGGTATCTCTGCAAATTGGTGATATGGAAAACCAATTGTAGGTTTCTTGGATCATAAATTCTATGTTCCTTGGAAGTGATTCTTTTGAGGCATGTGACATGGCCAGTTGCAATGAGTGGCAAACATAATGGACCAATACCAAGTGCGGTAAATCATACGTCGTTTTTAGAATTTGGTAAAGTCCACTGTTAACACCAGTCATTACAGACGCATTGTCTGTTCCAACACCAGCTAAGTTACTTCTCTTAATTCCACAGGCCCACAACAAATCATTGAGCGCATTGGCCATGGTACTGGCATCAGCTTTCTCCAGATAAACTAGACCAAGAAAAGTTGATACAATAGATCCAGTTCGAGCACTGAAGTATCGAATGACAACACAGAGATATTTAGACACACTTATATCAGTAGATTCATCCAAAAGTAAACTGTATTTGCTGCAACCGAGGTCATCAACAAGAACTTTCAAAAAATGTGGACCCAACACATTTTTTATCACTTTAGTACACTTTGTTCGATGCAACTTAAAATCAGAAGCTGCCTTTGAATCAGTGAAAGCCCCCTTGACTACTTCTCCTAGATGATCGATGGTCAAGATCGAATAATGTTCAGCAATTATCATGGCCAGCATAGCTTCTGCAGAACAGGCTGGATTAGCTGCAATTTCCGAATAAGTCCAAAAACCAATTCTTTGTTGTTTGGTGTCACAGAAGTGGCCCTTCACTCTGTGCTTCGCCGTTTCACCATGCTTTTTAATGTCACTGTGTTTAGCCATAATTTCAGTTTTACAATACACACAAAAGGCTCACAACCAACCTTTGAATTGAGGCTCTGCTTCTCATTCATTTCTGTATCGTTGAGTGTAAACTTTATTTTTAGACATTATTGCAAAGTTTAACCCAGTTATTTAACAATTTTAACAGTCTGCAGCACATGGCATGCATCTGCACAAAACGGAAATGATGAAATCAGTCACATCCTTCTACTCTACTGTCGATGTCACTATATCCTCCCTTTTATGAGCAACTCAAGCATGGTTTAGCACTGGGGGAAAGTAGAACACATTTGTTATCAAGTTGATACAGTTTTCAATATTAAAGTATAACTTAACGAGAAAAAGCTCCTCAAATTTTCTTTAAAAATGTGCTTCTAAGAAATTAATAAAACAAGAGAAGATGATATAGTATACTCATTTTATAAGAAGTACCAAAATGAATATATCACCTTGGGTCTCCTATAAAACAGGTTATTTACCCAAACAGACAACACCCTAAGCAAGTATAATTCTTGTTATACATTCACTTCATGTGTCTTAACACTAGCTTGGCTCAAGCGGCATGTTGGTTAAAAAGGTATATGAACAGTTTCTAACAAACAGCATCGCCAAAAACAGAATGCAAAATGTTTTGGAAGGAAAAACTGGGATTCCTCATGTACATCACAAGAATTGAGTATTTTTCATGGGCTCCAAACTAGCCACTGTAAATCAACACACCACTAAGCATTCAGTTATACATTTCGGTCCGACATGTGCAGTACCCACCAGTTTTCACATCACTGCTCAAAACCACTCTCTTACCTAGTTCCCTCCCACACTACCATCACATGTAAAAAAGAAAAAAAATCTGAAAAAATAGGGGGGGGGTCTATCACCCTACAAAAACATTGTCCCCCTCCTCTCCCAGCACAATCCTCTTGATGTTTTCCTTCTGTGTTCCCCTCTTTGGTTGTGTCTCCCCTTTTTCAATCATTCCTATCTCCTCCGTTCTATTTTTTTAATTAAGTTGTAAGGGTGCTCATAAGGATACCCCCATATAAAATATATTAAACCCTTTTATTTTTTAAAATATCAATAGTTGTAGCTGTACAGTCTGCAGCTTTCCTCTGGTATTTTAAACATGACTGTGCATAGCCATGCCCATCTCCAGTATTATAGGTAGGTACTAGACTATCTGCCCTGGGGCCTATATAAGCCTAGCCAAAAAGGTTCCCTGGCTTTCGCCACCCAAGAAAATTATTTTCCTGTGCCCCTGTCAAGCAGTGCTGCAGAAGTGATCCCTGGGGTGAATTTTCTATTTCCCATCCAGTCATCAAGATTTTTCTTCAAGAGGGCCAATGAGAAGCTTTGCTTGACATGAATGGGTAGTTTGTTCCAGAGTGTGAGAAGTCTCTGGGACAGGAGTGTATCCCTCCAGCATGTTCTGTTTTTGTGGTGACGAGGTTTAGGTCCCTGGAGCGTGTGGTTCAGAGAGATTGGGATTTCTTTAAGTGTAGCATGTCCAACAGCTCTGGGTTTGACATAGCTTTGTATGTTAGGCAGAGATTGCCTCTGAGTAGGTGATATGCGACGGAGTAGAGCTGGAGTTTTTTGAGATGGTCTGCATATGGCATCTGTTTGAGGCCGGTAATCCTCTTAGTGAGGTATTTCTGTGGCCTTTCCAATTGTTGTAGGTGTCTTGTGAGATAAATGCTAAATGGGGCATTGTACTCCATAGTAGGTTTGATGAGGGATGAGTAGAGAGGAACAATGACCTTATATATATATATATATATATCAGAAGTAGTGCAAAGTAAAGTGGTTTGTTTTTACATAGTCCTTCATATCTACTTAATCACTGACTTTAGATACTTTACACCTCTGTCCTAAGTAGGTATGTTTTTCAAAACACCTTCACTTTTCCTTACTCATCACAAATGCACTGCATTTAGCTCATTTAAATTTCAGCTGAGCCACACTTTTTGTTCATAACCATTACATACGTATGACCTGCTGGACTATGAATACCACACAGTTTTCTTTATAAATGTAATTAATAAAGCAGCAGCAATATAGTACCTTGCTTGCTCCCCTTGCAATCTGTAGTTCCAGTGTGTCTAAATTCATGAAACATCAAACACCAAAGTTTTCTATTCTACTCTGCAGCTGCAGAAAAATAAGAAAAATCTAAAACAAATCTTCTGTCTTGAAGAAGTCACAGCTGCTAAATGGAGGGATCCATGAAGATATGTTCCAACTTACACAGCATATTAACATCATATGCATGTATGTATGCAAACAAGCAGTTAAACATATACAGATTAGGTTCATAGTTTAGTACAAGGCTACTTGTTCTTGTGGGCACAGGCTCCTAGTGCAGCCACTGAAACACCTTAACCACGTTCCGGTCCAAGCCAGGCTTCTGACCGAGGCTCAAATATTGCGAGAGGTCCTCCCTGCTCCCTCCTATTCTAAATGCTAAAGATCCGAAGTTGGCATGCCATGACTATGGAGCTACGTTGTGCTGCATGTACGTAGCCTGCGCATCGCATCACAGTGGAACTGGAACAAAAAAATATATGGAATGGTAGTCTTTTACTGTTCTACACAGAATCAGTGGAAATGTGCTAAATTTCACGCTAGGCAACTAATGTTCAAGCTATGAAGTGCATAAAAAGCACTAGATTTAGCACGGAAAGTGCTGTCTCTGTTATAACTTGGTTTTCCTTCTGTATTTGCCCCAGATTCTGTTCTTTTCAATGATTTTGACATAAAACAAGACAAATAATGCACATTTTCCTGTTGATCCAAAGCAGCTCCACTTTTTTTTTTTGTGCCAAAACAGGAACCAGGACCCTTGTAAGGCTAGTAATTATCTGGTTCCATGGCATTTGTGAGTTATCATCCTCTGTGCTTTCTTGTTCAAGGTTTATTTGTCACCATTTTGGTATGTCTGTGTATGGAATCCCCTTTTCAGTGTGTTTCCATCTTAAATGTTTTGAAAGGGGAGCTGCATACCCAACCACCTAGAAAACTGGTCGCTCTTCATTGAGATCTTAACTTTGTTTTGGAAAAGTTAACTATTGCTCCATTTGAGCCAGCTCATCAAGGTGATATGATTTTCATAACATGGAAAACAATTTTGCTGATTGCTCTGACTTCTACAAAAAGTGTGTCTGAGTTGCAAGCTCTCGAGGTGGATCCAATTTTATCCCATTTTCAACCAAGACAGGATTGCCTGGAGAGCCAATTGTTCATTTACGTCTGAAATGGAATCCAAGTTTACTTTGAGCCAAGCTATCCATCTCCCTGTGTTCATGCTAGAACCTAAAAATAAGGGAGAAAATACTTTTCGTACTCTGGACGTCTACAGACAACTTGGATGTTATCTTGATAAAATTAAGCTTTAAAAAAAATCTGATCAGCTATTTTTTTCTTACGAAGGTTAAAAAATAAAAAACACGACTTGTTGTCAAAGCAGGCTATTTCCTTTTGTTATACCCACCATAGTAAGCCCATTCCAAGCAGGTTCAAGGCATAGTCAACCAAGGCCTTGGCTTCATCTGTGGCTTCTCAGAAAAAAAGATGGGTTTTAGAAGAATTCTAGAAGCAGAAACTTGGTCCTCTGCACATACCTTTACAAAACACTAAAAACTAGATTTTTTCATGTCTACAGGAGGTTTTGCTAGGACCATTCTCCAAGGGGCTTCTGGACCCTCATCCCATCCATCCTCCTCCAAATTATTAATAATTATGGTAGTTTACACATATAGCTAAAGCTTCTGTGCAGCAGTGACCAAATGATAAAATGCAGCTGTGTACGTAAGTTTACTATAACAGTAGATGTTTGAATGATCACTGCTACAATTGCTGCTCCCTCTCTTCCCCCCTACCCCTTAATTTTGCATAATTTTGTTGCCATGGTGAGGACTTTAGTTTTTCACTTTCCCAGCATTGAACATTTTTGAGGTTTTTCCTTTTTCAGTTTGCAGTAAAGCTCTGAAGGGCTTGGCATCCAAACCATTTATTCAGCTCTGCTTGAACTGTCTGGTTTGGATCCATGGAAGGTGCCCTTAATCTCTGAAAGCTGGCCGGCTATTAAATCATGTGCAGGATATAACCAGTGCAACTAAAGCTACTGCAGCAGTAATCATTCAAATATCTACTGTTATGGTAAGGTAAGTTTACTCACACAAGTGTACTTTTGTATGTTTGGGTTTATCCTTCCACCAGTCTGCAATTGCATTTTTTTTTATCAGTTTTCACACTCTGGGACAGATGCACTTGTGTACTGATGTATGTCATTGTGACACCTGTTTATTAAACAAGTACACTCATCTCACTCCCTGGTAGTTTTTTTTTTTTTTTTGCTTCTCACACTGAATTGCAGTTTGTAGTGACATTGATAAAAGTTCATATATCCCAAGTGTTTTTAGGTGTTTACTGTTGCTGAAAAGTTGTCTGAATTCTACTAGATGACAGAAGGAGACTGTCTTTGGTTTTAGTAGAATCCCAGTGATGATCAGTAGGTTTGCTGGAATTTCTGAGCCTCATACTTCCAGAGGGAGATCTGTGGCTTGCATAGCCTGATTGTCTTCACAGTGATGCTAATTCCTCCAGGTTAACAGGGTCTTGTTTCCGTTTACCCCCACCACCCATTTCTTTAGAGGGTTGAGGCCTGGATGATGTGTACCCCCTAGATGCTATTCTGGAGAATGCTGCCTAGGTTGTTTGTGCCACCTTTCCCGTGATTATTCAGCTTGGCTCTTAGTCCATTCACCAGAATCACAGGAAGTATCCACCAAAGTCACTGTCATGGATCCAGGTATCTGAGTTACTTGCAGCTGAAGCTTTGTCTTCAAGGGCTACAAGACGTCAAGAAGCTGATGTTATTACACGTGCTAGAAAAGCTGAAAGTGATATTGTGGCTCATTTTAAAGCCAGAAATCTGGAAAGTACTTTTATTTATTCTTTACTTATTGTTGTCTGTTGATTTCTGAAGTTTTTAGTGTTATTTACATGTTTTGATCATTTTATTTTGTTTTCTTTGCTGGTAATTGCAGCTTGGTAGATTTTAATAAACTGTTACTTCTGATGTGGTTATCAACAGTTCTAGTTGGATGCTTGATTCCTCTACATATGTTCCTTATGTCTGGCAGTTAGAGCAGAGGACTAAAGCTCTGACTTGTTAATGAGGGTACAGGGTTTGAATCTTTCCAACCTCTATTGCCTCTTGTTACCTTGAGCAAGTCACTTAACCAGACAGAGCTTTGGGGCAAATGGGAATTTGGACTAGGCTACTTAATGATCCCCTGGACTGGATGCCTAGTAACCATCTATGAATCTGTTGTATTGTACAGTTGCCTGACTGAATTAATTAATTACTGTGTTGTTTCGGTGAGCTTAATGTGCTGGTTTCCTTCCATTTTTCTCTTTATAACTTAGCTATAGTTACAGCAAAGTTTTGGCCAACAGTGCAGGCAGTCTGAGACATAATGGTGATTATTCTGTGGCAGGGGATAAAATGCTACTGTTTCTAGAAGTGTGGTATCATTGGCTGGAACCAAAAGCAATTAATATTGTTCTTTCAATTGCTTGTTTAAATTCTTAGTTCAGATAAATTGCACCGAGCTGTGGTCCTGCATTTGATGGACGCAGGTACTTCAATTATTATTTTACTCCTTAAAAGCATAATCAGAGCCATACCCATTCGTAGGCTGTGCTAAATGCCTGGTTGCTAAACAGCACTACCATTTTATTTAGCACCATGTTCAGATGCTCTAAGCTGTTTCTAATGTAGTAGAACACCTGCAATAGTCAACTGCTCTACTACAGATGTTTTTATTACTGTCTAATAAGAATTTAAGAATAAGAAGCATTTATTAGTGAATCAAATATCATACAAATAAGCCTTGTATCCCTAATTTTCTACGATGGTCAGCCAACTGGTCTTTCCTCATTTGCCAGCCTCATAGCATCATCTTGTAAGGCCATAGGTTGGGTCATAACAAACCTGAAAATCTATGACATAAAAGGACTTGACCCCCAACAGTTTAAGGTTAGAGCATTCCAGTGATTTTTTTGAGAGGGTAACACAAACCATGGACAGTGGTCATGATGTTCATGCAGCATACCTAGACCTCACCAAGGTATTTGATACCATACAGCAAACACGATCAACAAGCTAAATACACTCCAAATTGAACCCTATGTAGTTAGATGGATAGCTAATTGGTTGAAGGACTGAACCTACACTATGAGGGTAGCAGCTGTGTCCTCAGAGCATCAAAGTAATCAGTGGGGTTTCACAAGGATGTATTCTGGGACCTCTGCTATTTGTTATGTATTTATTTGTGCACAATTGAAAAACAAAGAACTGAAGACGGTTGTAAACAAGGAGGTATACTTGCATCTCCTCCTCATATGCAGAGGCTACAACTTGAACTTATACTTGTAAGTAGCTAGTGCTCTGAAAAATGGGTTAAAACTAAATGCTAAAAAATGCAAGATTGTTACATTTGGCAAATAAACCCTCTGCCCAGCTTATAGTGTAGAAAACATCCCACTCCAAATGAATTGAGGGTGCTTTGAGAGACCATGAAACATGAGCAGATAAATCACTTTCTTTTGATCATCATGTTGCAACAATGGTCAGGAAATCCTTGTGCTTGGCATAGCCGACTGGAATGGATATTTCCTATAGATCGAAAGAAATCCTTATCCATTTATATTCTGCATTGATCAGGCCCACCATCAAATACAATTCTGCTTTTGGGATGTATGTTACTTAAGTGCATCAGGCAGTTGGAGAGACCCCAACATTCCTGACAAAAAAGATCATGGGCGTGAAGAACCCGAGCCTGGAGGCCTTGACCCTGTATTCAGTGTCCTATAAATTACTTTGGGGAGATCTGGGACTTGCCTTCTGTGCCATTAGGGTTCTTGACAAGTCAAGACATCTCATTTCTCCACAAATCAAACAGTCCAGTGAACAACAAACCAGAGCTCTGAACCTGCTTCAGCAAATGATTAATCACTGTGTAGAGACAGAGTTGTTACACAACAATCGCCTGTCTGGATCAATCTTCCTGTCTAGATTAAGCTAATCTTCCTTTCTTGTAACTCCTCCTCTCTCTTGGGGACCCAAAACTTTGACATACTTATCTTGCTTTAACAAGGAATTAGACAATTTGATGGGTATTCATAAATTTGCCTTCTGTATGACTGGCCTAACTCTCCTTGAGAAAGAAAGTGATGCTTAAGGGTGGCTACTGACAAAGGTGTAAGTTGCCACATAGCCCAGTTGCTTTGTACATTCTACGATTCTGCTTTTCTATTGGTAAAGGTTCCTGTGTCCATTTGCACTTTTGCTGTATTGTCAGTTATTTTCAAAACTTGTTCAAAGCCTACTGAAGTAGCTGTTTGGACTAGTAATAGTGTTCCTTTTGCTAACCAGTACGTATGCCAGAATTTTTGCACCTGAAACTTTGCACAGAGAGAGTAGTAACTGGGCCTAGTCCTTCCAAAGATGTCCTTCATGGATGCATCTGCAGTCATAACAAGTGGGTTGTCCTGTCGTCAGGCAGCCCTTCAGTCGGCCGGATTCCAAAGTCCGGGTCCGGCTTGACTGATGTCGCGACTCCACCCGACGTCATCTCTGTTGGTCTTGGGTATAAAGGCATCAGCCGGCGCCATTTTCCTCAGTCTTTCTTGCAGCGTGGGCGCCAGCAGAAGCTGTTCGCGTGCCGGTCGGTCGGATCCAGAGATTACTTCTGCAATACTACCGAAGACTTCTAAAGCTAAGTACCCGTTGGGGACTCTTTCTTACCTCAACCGATGTCAGAAAAAGTTAACAATTGTTTAAACTGTGGAAACAAATACCTCATAAAGATTTCCACTCTTACTGTCTGCCTTATTTAGGCCCAGCCCATGACGTAGCAGCCTGTTCACCTGTGCTAGCTCAACCCGGCCGAGCGCTTGGGCGTCCGGTCGGAGTTTACCAGAACAGTTTTTCGGTTCTGATTTTGCGTACATTATGCCGTCGGATCCTCCGACTACCCAATCTAGCATGAATAAAGGCCGACACTTCGCGGTCCGCGGTTTCGGCGAAACCATGGTCAAGCAAACCAGAGTGTCTCGGTTTCAGCGAAACCGGGAAAACTGAACAAAGTACAGCTGAACCTATTCCCAACTGGGGCCCCTGCTACAACTCTTTGCAACGACCTCAGAAATTTTACCCACTACGGTGGTTGACTTATCAGACACCATCCTTGGATGTTTCTACCCCATGCACGATGTTGGTGCTGCTAGGCCTCAACGGCCATGTCCATTAAGGCCTTGGCCATGGGGCTAAAGCAGCCAGAGACTACTAAAACAGTGCCTGTTAAACCACCCACATCCAGGCCCTCTTCTGGTTCTCAAATGCTTACTTTGGCAGAAGATTTAATTTCTTTAATTGGGGGTCTCAATCTCACCCAGACAGGGCCTCTCAGCCCCCAGAGAGAGAAGAGACCCTAGGGCAGGAAGGCCCCCGAGGCCAGTGTCCTCTGATGGTTCTGCTGATGAATCAGACATAACTGACCAAAGCCAGAGGCTCCTTCTCCAATTTTGAAGATTCTGATGCTGAAGAATCCATCAGCTACTTCCCCACCAGAAGGAATTCTCCTTTGGAAACCTTGCATGCCATCACGAGAACAGTTCAATGGCAGCAACAGGATTTTTCAGACTCAGAAAAAGACTTAGGACTTTTCTGCATCTCCACAGCTGCTGGCCCATAGCTATACCCCCTGTTCTCTCTGTGGTGGATGATGCTTTTTCAATGATGTTTTGCTCAACTCCAGATTCTTTACCCCAGCCCCTGCCAGAGCGGACAGGTTACAGGGGTGCCAGATACTCATCACCACCTTTACAAAGGCTCCACTTGCAGACCCAGAAACTATATCCCCAGGGCCCCAGGCCGTAGCCGCGACCATAGCTAAAAACCCTATTCCTTCTGAAGGAAGCAAGGTCATTAGACAGATGGGGTAAAAGGTCTACCGCGTCAGCTACTCTCTCGACTGGAGCTTTAAACTGTCAGTTTCACATGATACAATACCAAGACCCATGCTTAAAACAGGAGTTCCTATGGTGGGCTAGCATGCCAGTCAAACCCAGGTTTACCCTTCCACAACTTTCAAGCAAGCCAAACCATCACAACGGATGCCTCAGACCTAGGATGGGGGCCACATGCTGGACAAATGCATAAAGGATTGTGGACTCAGGACCAGCTGCACCTGCACAAAAAACCAAAAAAGAAATGCTGGCAGTAAAACTGGCAATCCAAAATTCAGACCATTCCTCAAAGAAGGCCATTTGATGATAAGGACAGACAACACCACAGTCATGTGGTACATCAACAAACAGGGAGGCACTCATTCTACCCCTATGCAGAATGACTTTGGACCTTTGGAATCTGGCTCTCAGCTACAACATCCAGTTACAGGCAATATTTGTCCCGGGGAAAGAAAAACACCCTAGCAGACATTTTAAGCAGAACCACCTCGGATGCTCAATGGATGCTACACCCGGACATCTTCAAGGCCATCACAAAGAAATGGGGAATGCCACAAATAGACTATTCGCATCCCACAATCACCAGCTCAAAAATTCTGCACAAGGACATTCCACCCACTTGCATGGAAGGTGGACTTTTATCCTTCAGCTGGAAAGGCCTGACAGCATATGCATTCCCACCTCTTCCTTGATGCACAAGGTACTACTGAAAATCAAAGAGGAACGCCAAGGAAAATTTCTGATAGCTCCAACTGGCCAAGACAACACTGGTACCCATTGCTGAGGAGCATGTCTGGGGAGAAAATGTGGTCAATACCCTGATGCCTTTGATGTTAACTCAGAACAACTACAACATCATCATCCAAACCTAAAACCTTGCAACTGACTGCCTGGAACATCACATAGCAGAACTAACCCAGATTTCCCCAAAGGGTTAAAGACATTATCCTTGAAGCCGCAGACCTTCAACAAGAAGGAACTATGCAGGAAAATGGAAAAGGTTTGTCATTTGGAGTACTGAAAGAGGAAAAGATGTAAAACATAGATATTGCTAACATTCTGGAGTATTGGCAGAGCTTCACATACAGGCCTGTCCTATTCCTCCATCAAGATACATGCATCAGCTATTTCAGCAGAATACAGCTTTGATCCCCTGTCTTCACATCCTCTACTCAGGCAGTTCCTCAGAGGATCAAGAATGTAAAACCTCCTAGGAAACCACCATTACCAGCATGGGACTTGAACTTTGTGCTAGAAAAGTTGACATTTCCCCTTTGAACCAGCAGCAACAGCAGATCTACAACACCTGTCATGGAAAACTGCTTTCCTACTGGCAATTACTTCAGCAAGGAGGGTTTCGGAACTACAGGCCTTAATGGCAGTGCAACCCTTCCTAATCTTCCATCAAGATAGAGTGTCCATGAGAACTAATCCTACATTTATGCCTAAGGTGGTATCCAGAGTGTCTTTAAACCAGGCAATCCACCTACCTACCTTCTTTCCCAATCCAAAAAAACAGGGAAAGAATCTGCATACCTTGGATGTACATAGACAGTTACGCTACTACCTGGACAGAACCAAAGTAACAGAAAACTGACCAGCTTTTGTAGCCTATGCAACAGGAAGGGCAGGAAAAGCAATCTGCAAACAGACAATCTCCAAATGGATAGGAAATTGCATAAGATGCTGTTACTCCTACCATGGAAAACCAATTCCACAGAACATAAGACCTCATTCTACAAGGGCTACAGCCACTACCACAGCTTTCTTACGAGGAGTGGCAACCAAGGACATTATTGAGGTTTACTTGGACCTCCGTGCATACATTTGCCAAGCATTATAATTTACCTCTATTTCTAGATCCCGAGCAGGGTTTGCCACTGCTGTACTGCAAGGGATCCTAACTACACCATAATCTTTCCTCCTCCCTAGTTTGGCTATGGTATTCTACCCATTTGTTATGACTGCACATGCATCCATGAAGGACATAGTACAGTTTTCTACCTACCATAAATGTAGATGTCCCAACTCCATAGCATCTGCAGTCAGGATTACCCCCCCCCCCCTAGGTATTTACCCTCCTAATAGCTAGCTGGGGGAGTCTCTTATGGTGTATTTGTTTGTATATATGTACATACATGCGTATGTTTGTGTTTCCCTACTATTTTGGAAACATTGGCATTTATCCAAAATTTAGCTTCCAAGAGGCAATGGCATCTGGGGAACAAGAGTAACAGCTGGGGAAACCCTATGCTTTCATACCCTGAGCCAGCAGAGTGACCGCCGGGTGATCACGACGCTAGCCGGCGATTTCAGACTTTGAATTTCCGGATCCTCCGACTGCAATCTAGCAAAACGCAAAGATAAAGACCGACACTCGCGGTCCGCGGTTTCGGCCGAAACCATGGTCAAGCAAATCGCGGTGTCTCGGTTTCAGCCGAAACCGAGAAAACTGAACAAAGTACAGCTGAACCTATTCCCACAACTGAGGCCCCTGCTACAACTCTTGCAACGACCTCAGAAATTTTACCCACTACGGTGGTTGACTTATCAGACACCATCCCCTTGGATGTTTCTACCCCAGCACGTGGTGCTGCTAGGCCTCCAGCAGCCATGTCCATTAAGGCCTTCGCCAGGGCTAAAGCAGCCAAGACTACTAAAACAGTGCCTGTTAAACCACCCACATCCAGGCCCTCTTCTAGTTCTCAAATGCTTACTTTGGCAGAAGATTTAATTTCTTTAATTAGAGGATCTCAATCTCACCCAGACAGGGCCTCTCAGCCCCCAGAGAAGAGACCTAGGGCAGAGCCCCGAGCCAGTGTCCTCTGATGATTCTGCTGATGAATCAGACATAACTGACCAGCCAGAGGCTCCCTTCTCCAATTTTGAAGATTCTGATGCTGAAGAATCCATCCCAGCTGCTTCCCCACCAGAAGAATTCTCCTTTGGGGAAACCTTGCATGCCATGCGAGAACAGTTCCAATGGCAGCAACAGGATTTTTCAGACTCAGAAAAGACTTAGGACTTTTCTGCATCTCCCACAGCACAGGCCCTTAGCTATACCCCTGTTCTCTCTGTGGTGGATGATGCTTTCAATGATGTTTGCTCCGCTCCAGATTCTTTACCCCAGCCCTGCCAAACCGGACAGATTTTACAGGGTGCCAGATACTCATCACCACCTTTACAAGGCTCCACTTGCAGACCCAGAAACTATATCCCAGGGCCCCAAGGCAGTAGCGACCATAGCTAAAAACCCTATTCCTTCTGAAAGGGAAGCAAGGTCATTAGACAGATGGGGTAAAAGGTCTACACGTCAGCTACTCTCTCAGCTAGAGCTTTAAACTGTCAGTTTCACATGATACAATACCAAGAGTTTATGCTGGATCAGTTAACTAAAAACTAACCACTGATGAATCTCTTGATAAGAAATATGTATTAGAGATGGTAAATAACATACAACAGGTTAGCAACCATTCCTTAAAATGTGGCTATGATGCACTGGAGGCTTCATTTAGATCAGCCATGACAGGCACAGTGATAAGAAGGCATGCATGGCTAAAGGAACAAGCTTTACCGGATCATGTTAAAGCTAAGTTGCTAGATGCTCCTATGGACAAGACAAGTTTGTTTGGTACATCTGCCCAGCAGGTTATGAAGAAAATGGAAGAAAAGGCAAAATCAGTTCAAACTGTTAAAGATTTCTTGCAGGTTCAACCCCAAGGTTTAGCAGGAACTGGCCTGCCAAAATTGGTCCTTTCCTGACTCCACAAAATTTCAAAGGGGCAGGAATAGACGCTCCAGAGGCAGAAACCAATCCAGAGGAGGTGCCTACAGAGGAAGACAGTGGCAAGGTAACAACAGAGGCACAGACACAGCCACTGCCACTACATCAACACAACCACAGTGACTTAACCCTAAATCCGCCTACCAGGGAACAAATAGCAGCTCCTCTAGGCGGAAAGTTAACCTTATTTTCAAAGAACTGGCACTACATAACAAAGGACAAGTGGATTTTACAAACCATAGATCAAGGTTACCGGTTTCACTTCCACACTTTTCCAGTCAAGAGGAATGCCAAATCTACCTCCAAATCAAAAACAGAGGCTCTACGCCAGATAATGGAGTTAGCAAACATGAGAGCTGTGGAAAGAGTGCCAACAGCAGAGCAAGGAAAGGGGTTCTACTCCAGACTATTCCTAGTTCCAAGAAAGGAAAAAGTTGGAGACCAATTCTCGACCTGTCCACCTTAAATACATACATCATTGTCCCAAAATTCAAAATGCTGACCTTACAGCAACTTCTTCCCATGCTGGGCAAGGAGTCTTGGCTGGTAACTCTAGATCTCAAGGAGGCATACCTGCACGTCCCCATTCACCAATCTGCAGAAGATACCTCAGATTTCTTGCAGGATCAGAGCACTATCAATTCTCAGCATTGCCTTTTGGCTTATCTACTGCCCAGAGTATTCACAAAATGCCTGGCATCAGTAATCGCCCATTGCAGACTTCAGGGAATTCAAATTTACCCATACCTGGACGACTGCCTGCTACAAGGGGACAACAAAAGCAAGCTGACAACAGATTTACAAAGGGTCGTTTACTTGCTACAAGCACTGGGATACAGTCAATTTACAAAAGTCAAGGCTGATACCATCCCAAACAAAAAGGACATTCTTGGGCTGAATTGGACACAGTAAAACAAATGGCATTCCTGACTACAGAAAAACAAAAGAACTCCTCTATACTTCTTGGCACTAACAAAACTGAACAAGTTAACAGCAAGAAAAGTACTGCAGGCCTTGGGCTTCATGGCATCATGCATAATCTTGGTTCCATTTGCCAGACTACATATGAGAAAACTACAGTGGTACCTAAAGAATTTGTGGTCCCAACACAGACACAGTCTAGAAACAGAAATCCCACTAATTCCATGCTTAAAACAGGAGTTCCTATGGTGGGCTCAGGCATGCCAGTCAAACCCAGGCCTACCCTTTCGCAGATGTCAAGCAAGCCAGACCATCACAACAGATGCTTCAGACCTAGGATGGGGGGCCCACATGCTGGACAAATGCGTGCAAGGATTGTGGACACAGGATCAACTTCAACTGCACATCAACCTAAAGGAAATGCTGGCAGTAAAACTGGCAATCCAAACGTTCAAACCATTTCTCAAAGAGGGCCAGTTGATGATAAGGACAGACAACACCACAGTCATGTGGTACATCAACAAACAGGGAGGCACTCATTCATACCCCCTATGCAGAATGACCTTGGAGCTGTGGACCCTGGCACTCAGCTACAACATCCAGTTACAGGCAATATTTGTACCAGGGAAAGACAATACCTAGCAGACATATTAAGCAGAACCACTTGGATGCCCACGAATGGAAGCTTCACCCGGACATCTTCAAGACCATCTCAAAGAAATGGGGAATGCCACAGATAGACCTATTCGCATCACCTCTCAATCACCAGCTCAAAAAATTCTGCACAAGGACATTCCACCCATTAGCATGGAAAGTGGATTCACTCTCTCTCAACTGGAAAGGCTTAACAGCATATGCATTCCTGCCTCTTCCTTTGATACACAAGGTACTACTGAAAATCAAGGAAGAACGTCCAAGGATAATCCTGATAGCTCCAAACTGGCCAAGACAACACTGGTACCCACTACTGAGGAGCTTGTCTCGGAACAATATGTGGACAATTCCCCTGATGCCTTTGATGTTAACGCAGAACAACTACAGCATCATACATCCAAACCTAAAAACCTTGCAACTGACTGCATGGAACATCACATAACAGCAGCTATTCCAGAACTTTCCCAAACAGTTAAAGACATTATTCTTGAAGCACGCAGACCTTCAACAAGAAGGAACTATGCTGGAAAATGGAAAAGGTTTGTCATCTGGAGTACGGAAAGAGGAAAAGATGTGTCAAACATAGATATGCCTAACATTCTGGAGTATCTGGCCGAACTTCTTCATTCAGGCCTGTCCTACTCCTCCATCAAGATACATGCATCAGCTATTTCAGCAGAATACAGCTTTGATACACCTGTTTTTTCGCACCCTTTGCTCAGGCAATTCCTCAGAGGAATCAAGAATGTAAAACCTCCAAGGAAACCACCATTACCAGCTTGGGATTTAAACTGTGCTAGAAAAGTTGACACTAGCACCCTTTGAACCAGCAGCAACAGCAGACCTACAACACCTGTCATGGAAAACTGCTTTCCTACTGGCAATTACTTCAGCAAGGAGGGTTTCAGAACTACAGGCCTTAATGGCAGTGCAACCCTTCCTAATCTTCCACCAAGATAGAGTGTCCATGAGGACTAATCCTACATTTATGCCTAAGGTGGTATCCAGAGTGTCTTTAAACCAGGCAATCCACCTACCTACCTTCTTTCCCAACCCACAAAACAGAGGGGAAAGAATACTGCATACCTTGGATGCACATAGACAGCTACGCTACTACTTGGACAGAACAAAAAATAGCAGAAAGACTGACCAACTTTTTGTAGCCTATGCAACAGGAAGGGAAGGAAAAGCTATTTCCAAACAGACAATCTCCAAATGGATAGGAAATTGCATACGATTCTGTTACTCCTTCCATGGAAAACCAATTCCACAGAACATAAGACCTCATTCTACAAGGGCAACAGCCACTACCACAGCCTTCTTACGAGGAGTGGCAACCAAAGACATTATTGAGGCTGCTACTTGGACCTCCGTGCATACATTTGCCAAGCATTATAATTTGCCTCTATATTCCAGATCCCGAGCAGGGTTTGCCACTGCTGTACTGCAAGGGATCCTAAACACACCATAATCTACTTTTATCCTCCTCCCTAGTTGGCTATGTATTCTACCATTGTTATGACTGCAGATGCATCCATGAAGGACATAGTACAGTTTTGTACCTACCATAAATGTAGATGTCCGAACTGGATAGCATCTGTAGTCAGGATTACCCTCCCTCCATCCCTCTGTGGTACTCCTAGGTTGTTTACCCTTCTAATAGCTAGCTGTTGGGGAGTCTTTTATGGTGTATTTGTTTGTGTATATGTACATACTTGCTTATTGTTGTGTTTACCTCTATCTATTTGGAAACATTGGCATCTATCCAAATTTTAGCCTGCAAGAGGGCTACTGGCATCTGGGGCAAGAAACACTGAGGAAAATGGCGTCGGCTGGTGCCTTTATACCCGAAGACCAACAGAGATGACGTCGGGTGGAGTGCGACATCAGCCGAAGCCGGACCCGGACTTTGGAATCCGGCCGACTGAAGGGCTGCCTGACGACAGGACAACCCACTTGTTATGACTGCAGATGCTATCCAGTTCGGACATCTACATTTATGGTAGGTACAAAACTGTACTTTAGGCTTCTAGGTTATACACCCTCTTATGCTTAATGGGCAGTGCTTCCCAAAGGTTAATGTGGGTTCATTTCCAGTTTGATCCTCCATTTATTAGAGAATGTGAGGTCAGAGAGAGGTGTACACCCAGATCCTGCCTTGGGGAATATATCTTCGGTTTTGTACCTCTTTGCCCTGATTGAAAGATGGTCTCCACTTTCTGATCTCAAATTCCAACTGAGTAGGAAGCTTGCTTCTCAACACCCTAAGCAGAAGGCCAAGCATAGCCTGTTAACTCATTCCTGTTTGCTAGCCAGTTGCCATTAGGGGGTCATTGACAGCCTATCCCACAATGGTCTCTGGGTCTTGGGTGGTGGATATATGGTTCAGTTTTGTGGGAGAGTAATCCATGGTATCCAGAAGTGTTACACTAACTTGGTTATCTCTTCTTTGGGTGGTTCTGTCCCTTCCCTTTTTTCCTCTATAGATTCCTTGCAGTAATGAAGCTGTGGGGCAGGCTTGGGAGGATCCATGTTAGGCATGCTGTAGACTGCTTAATTTCCTGGATGAGGTAGATCCTTCCCTTCAAACTAGAACAGCTTTGCATCTCTGTCCTTTGCTTTCAGGACCCTTTTTCCCCACTGGGTTATTTGGGTCCTCTTTCTTCTCTGCTTGTGTTGAGGGTGAGCTTCCTAGGAAGGAGAAAAATCCCTTGCTTTAAATGGTCATTATCATCATGGTTCCCTTGTTGGGCCTTTACTTGCTTGTGGGATGGGTGTGCCTTTCAGACCTCCCATTTTTCAGAGCCTTTCAAGGTGTTGACACCCAGAGCCAAAGCCTAGAAGGTGGGAATCCCCATGTACTTTTCTTTGTAACAACAAGGTTTCCTAAGATTCTGCAAGAGCTTCCCACTTTTCCCCCCTCTCCTTTTGCAGACAGTTGTGTTGAACAGTTTTATGCTGGGAGTCCTTTGCATCCGTCTGTATGATTACCCCATCTGAACTGTAATGTTACCTTCTTCTTGCCAGTTTTCTTCTCTCTTGCAGAGGGCCCAGTCTGTGAGACTCTTCACATCTGGTGTAGCTACAAGCTGGACCCCCAGTGGTAGACCTGACTGCTTTTCTTGATATGAATGCTGCTTCTTTCTTTGATGTGCTTTCACATGTTTGGAAATTAACTGCCAATCTAAGGACACTGGAGTGGCACTGCACACTGAACTTCCCACTGTGCCCCTGATTGGTGGTCTTCCATGTCTCGGCCAATAGATGGTTGTTGTGAGTAGAATTTAATTTCTGCTGATTTTGGTTATGTTATTTGGTCCTCAGGACTGAGCTGCTGGTGTTTGCATATCCTGTGGCCTGTTTTTTTTCCATGGCATGACTTGTGATCTTTGATGTATATTCTTTTTGGGGAACAAAGGGGCATGTGGCCATTCTCCCTTACAGAAAGCATTTTGTTTGTTAAGGATCTTGTGCAGAGCTATACCCCTAGAGCTTCAATGGGGTTGGCTTCAGGTACTGTATTTGTACTGCATCTCAGAGGGGTGTAGTAGTCAGGAAAGCAGTCTTTCTGCTGCTGGGCAATTGTAGTTCTCCCTTTCTCCTCCCGAGTCAGTAGATTAGAAAGGAGGTTGTATTCCTATCCTCTCACTGCTTCCACATCTTAGAGTAGAGCTCAGAGACTCAGTTGATTCCTGTTCTAGTGTCTAAGTAGGACATAGATTTGCTCTTTTATCTTTGTGGGTCTGAAATCCTCCCAGATTCAGGCCAGGGGCAATCGGTTTTTGGGACAGCAGTCTGCATCTAATTGGTTCCCAGCTTTGGTCAATTTTTTCTGGCCCTGCCAAGCCTCCATATGGAACCCAGAGAAAGGAGCTTCAATTGGCTGGAAATTTTTAATCTTGTGGCTTCATTTGTTTCATATAGTTCATTCAAATGACACACACTTTTTACTTCAGTCATTCTTGTTGTTCTGGAAGCTTAGGCATGCTTTTCATTCTGGAAGTTTGTGCTATGCTTTCATTCTTCATCTCAAGTTGTGGAACAGTCTTCTGTCCTTGGTTCCTGGCGGAAGACAGGATTGAAGCCCAGCTCTGGCTTCCACTTTTGAGATCACTGCTTTTGCCCTGCTTTGGAGATCCCCTTCCTTCAGGTGTTTTGAGCTGCATATTTGACAAGCATACAAGTTTGCATTTCAGCCTTCTGTTCTTGTGGCATTTAAGTTTATTGATGCTAATCTTCCTTTCTTGTTACTCCTCCTCTCTCTTGGGGACCCAAAACTTTGAATTTAAAATTGAAGGGTCTTCAGCATCTCCCTATTTGGGATCAGCTTTACTCTGCTCATTTCCACTTCTTTCTGGAAAAGGTCATTGTGGTCCCTGAGCATGTACTTTCTTCTGCTTTCTTAGTATTCCTGTAATATGAAGGGGTTGAGGGGTTGCTTCATACTCTTGAGCAGTGCAGTCTTTAGGGTCCTCTTATGGCAGCTGTAGTGTTGGTTATACTGATCAATGTTGTTCATTTGCTTTTCTCCTTGTCTCAGAGGTAAGGGCCCATAGTTACCATTTTCACATTTGGATAGTCGACATTTTTGATTTCTGTATCATTGGGCAGGTCCTCTGACAAATCTTGACAGATTGTTATTTGAGCTTTGTGGGTCTATCTTCCTAGATATTTTGGTCACGACTGCAGCTTTCAGAGCCAGGCCATATCTGGCTAGGTTTTCCCTGGATGTAATCTTCTCTCCTGGTGTCATCTCACTGCCCTGTCTACCTTGATTGATTATTGTTTGGGATTAATCCTGACTATAGGGCCCATCTTGGACTACCTTTGATGCTGGACATAAGAAGTATGATGTTCATCGTGTTACCCTGCTGCAGTCATCACACTTGGGTTATCTTGCTGTCAGGTGGTCCCGCAGTCGGCCTGAGTTCTAAAGTCTTGGTCTGGCGTCAGTTGCTGTCGCTTCTTCCCTGACATCAGAGCGCCAGGGGTATATAGGAGGCATCCAACATAATTTTCTTCAGTTTTTCTTGCTGCGCAGTGCCCGAAGCAGAAGCGGTTCGCAAATGCCGGTCGGCCGACACCTGAGATTTTCCATTCGAATTTCAGTTCGAAGTCTTCAATAAAGCTAAGTACCCCATTGGGGAACCTTTTCTTGCCTCAGTCCGATGTCAGAAAAAGTTAACAATTGCATTTCTTGTGGGAAGCAAATACCTCATAAGGACTTCCATTCCTATTGTATTCCTTGCCTAGGCCCAGACCATGACGTCACAGGTTGTCAGTTTTGTGCTAGGTTTAATAAACGAACTGTCAAATGCTGTTTTGACTTCGCACGACATTACATTGGTAGGAAATTTAATTATATCATGTCATCGGAGCAGCCGACGACCAGCATGCATAAAAAACGCAAGGATGAGGACAGGCAGCCTAGGAACAAGCCAGACTCTGAGGCCTCTGCTGGGCCTGTCGCCGGTTCTCCGGTTTTCAGTGAGGCGCCTACGCAGCCCCTGACGACCGCAGAACTGGAACCCCAGACAGCTGCGGATTCTCAAGCAGAGTCTACTAGGCTGACGCAGCCATCTTCATTAGGCCCTTCCAACACCAGAGCAGAAGTAGACCCTGCTGCAGTGGAAACACCTTCGGTTGCAGAAGGTGTCTTCAGACCGACTACACTCATCATTAAATCTTATGCTAAGCTTAAAACTCCTTTAAAACCAAAGAAGACTGTACATCAGTCTACAGTTCAAGGCCCCATGCCTAAGAAACAGATGCTTAAGATGGCTGAAGATTTGATTACCCTAATGAGGTGTTCCCATCCCCCTCCTGATAAAAGACCAAAACAAGAGGAGGATTATGCTTCCTCTGACCAGGTTTCAATTTCCTCAGATTCTGCTGAGGAACAGGATTACACTTTTCCACCTTATGAAGACTCTGATGCTGAAGACTCTATTCCCTCAGCATCTCCCCCTGAAGACTACTCCTTTGGGGAAAATTTACATACCATGAGGGAACATTTCCACTGGGAAGGCCAGGACTACTCTGATTCTAAGAAAAGGCTCTGAGAGTTCCTTTTACTATGAACAAAAACCACCTGGCTCTGTGGTAGGATGAAACAACAGTCTTTATTAATTATAAAAAAGTTTGCTCAAGGTAACCCACAAGGTTTTACGTCACAGTAAACCACCTTAAAAACTTGGTACTTCCTTGTTGTACTGGTAATACAGGTGAACAAGTACAAACGTTTCAAGTGTGTTTTCAAAAAGCTTATATAAAACTAGCTGGTGTGTTTACACACTGTGTATAAATCCATCAAGTGAAAGCACACTTGGCCACCTTATGAAGACACAATTTTGGAAGGAAACTCTAATGGGAGTGAAAATATGGGACAACAAGTGGTTCGTCCAAAAAATACATATAACTGTAACCCTAATACAAATTGTGAAAATACTGAACATGAATTAAATCAACATTCAAAAAACTACAAGGGGAGGGGGGGAACAGCTGGACACCCAAAACACAGTATCAACCTCAAAGGAGATACAACACTCGAAGTTATGTGAACAGGAACTGAAACCATGTGTTTTAGTCACAAATAAGGAAAAATATTTCACAATCTATATTTATACTTCATTTACTTTAGAACCATAATTGGTTGACCTTTTGGCCAAGGGTTTCACTTTCATTCTTACCGATAGGTGCAATATTGCGGACCTCTTGGTGGACTTGAAACTTTTTACTAGGAAATTAAACCTTACTGCTTTATTTGGTAACTCTTCTTATAGCAATAATGAACTGAAAGTCACTAGTACTTACAACCCATCTATATATCCTTTCATTGGTTTGTTTGAAGTAATGTGTGAAAATGAAACCAGAGAGGTGGTCTGTAACTTCAGTAAACAAAGGTGGACTAGCAATATTACCACTAAAGAAAAGGGACTTATTTACATCCTTTTGTAAACTTCCCATTAGGGCTATGAAGCCGGATCAGGGAGGTGAGCTTGTTGTTATGCATAAGGCTCACTATGCTAAGAAGATGACTACTATTTTGGAAAAAGAGACATACGAAGAAGTTAGCATTAATGAGATGAATATTGCTTACAACAAGATTAAGATGTTCCTAAATGACTTGTTCATAGATGGACTAATTGACACTAAAATATTAAACTACCTAACCCTTCTTGCCCCAAGAACACCACAAATTTTTGGAATACCTAAGATCCATAAAGACATACAGGACCCCCCACTTAGATCCTTAGTGGATGGTAGACAGTCAATTACTTACCCATGTTCAAAATTGGCAGACACAATTTTGACCAAATACGTACAAAAAGAGAACCAAATTTGTAAGGATTCTTGGTCATTTTTAGAAGAAATTAATGGAATTAAATATGAGGAGGACTACAACTTTTTATCAATGGATGTCTGGGATTTATATTCCAGCATTCCTCATAATACTGGAGTGGAATGGGTAACAGAACACATGAGGTCTAAGGGAGCACCCGACAATGAAACCTTACTGGTTGAACAACTTTTAGACATCATTTTGCAAAACAACTATTTACAATTTGATGATAGGGTATACTTACAAAAAATCGGAGTAGCTATGGGGACACCTACAGGGGCTAGTTTTGCTAACCTGGTCATGGCATATTGGGAGACTAATTTTGCCTTTAACCATGAGTACTTTAGAAAGGTAAAGGTTACAAGAGATTTTTAGATGACATTTTTCTCCTATTCAAGGGTGACCAGAGAGAAGCGGAGAAAATTGTGGAATACCTCAACAACACAACCCCATTTCTTAAATTTAAACACAACTACCAAGAGTGTGGGATTAACTTTTTGGATATTGACCTGCATAAAGATACAATGAATAGGAGGTATTCTGCTAAGATCTGTAGAAAGGCCACTTACTCAAACTCCTTTTTACATTTTTCTAGCGAACACCCACTATATCAGAAAAAATCTGTGGTTGAAGGCCAATTAGTGAGAGCAGCTAGGATGGTGACATCTGAGGAGGACTTTGAGCAGGAAAATGGACCTTCTATTCCAAATGTTTACATGTAGGGGGTACCCTGGATACTTTTTGAAGGATATTTTTGAGGAGGTTATAAGAAAAAGAACTACAGGGACTTATAGACCTATTCTTAATTGTCTCACACCATTTAATAACACCATGGGCAGTACAGTGGAATTACCTCCTGTAGATGGTGAACTTCATGCATCCAATACTGGATGTACAAAAGTAAATTTAATAGGGGAAGGTAAGGTTAATTCAAGTAAATACCAACTAGCATTTACTTTTACATACACACCTATAGCAAGTGACATACAAAGAGTGGTGAGTAAATGTTGGTACTACCTTTCTTTAAATAAGGAGATTTTTGACAAAATTGGGGAATATCCCTGTATTAGTTTCAGAAAAGGAAAAAATATTAAACAGCTTTTGGAAAAAAGGAATTATGACTATAATAACAAAGGACCCAGAGGCACACATATGTGTGGTAGCTGTAACCAATGCAAGTATATAATTACTGGGAACTATTTTAAAATCAGGAGTGAGACATTTTTTACTAGGGGTACATACAACTGTAACACTAAAAGTGTGGTCTACCTTGCAGAATGCCAATGTTGTCGAGCATTCTATGTGGGCAAAACCGACCGTAGGTTCTTGGGACCGGATATATGAACACATATACGCCATTAGCAAAAAGAACACTAATAATGCACTAGCACAACATTGTGAACGAAGTGCAGGCTACTTCTTTAAATTCAGAATTATTTCACAGGTTGCAAGTACTATAGGGAATAAAAATGGAACTGATGTATGCTTAATAAAACTTTTGTTAGAAAAAAGTGAATTAAACTGGCAACTTAGGTTGAATGTGCACCAGGAACCTGGCTTAAATGACAGTTGCAGTATAGCTTGTATACTAAAAATTAAAAGTTTATACAGATAATGGGGCACATTTATATACATGTTTACTTTTGGAGCTTCCATTAATTACTCACTATGTGACAACAAAGGGACTGAACACTGAGAGTACAGTTTTCCCATTCATATTAGTAAATAAAGTTGAGTGTATATATGTACACACAAGTTAAACTATTCTACTTGTGTTTAGTTTTGCAGATTCCAATAAGACTGTTTTTTACAGTGGACTTTTTACACAACTTTGGGATTTTGCACTTTATACTATAATAGGTTTTGTAACCTGAACTTTGTCTTACAGGTACAACTAAACAAAGATAGAGAACGAATGTTGGGTACTATTGGTATGAATACAACTTTGTATATTAATTTCTGATTCACATTAACATGGTCTAGTGTAACCTAAGGATACAGCCTTTAATATTTGAGATACTGTTGTGAATTTTATGTACTATAACTTTAAATTTACTGGATGCATCAAATAATTGCCAGCTCTGATAGGTTAATTAACCAAAAGGAGCTCTTTTTAAACTGTGACAAATTATTAAAAACTTGTCTGAGGAAGTTCAGTTACTGAAGTGAACGAAAAGTGCTTTACAAGTACTTTCTTTTGTTTGGTTTCATCTACTTGTTGGTTTCTACAACGTGAAAGAAGTTTTATAATTTAAAGAAGCACCTTTTCTGGACTAACTTTTGAAAAGCAACTTGCCTCTTTGAATTTGCTACCATGTGGCTGGTTTGACTGTTTGACTCAATGTGGATGCTTTTTCAGTCACTCCATTGGAACTTTCATGGTAGTGTGCTGACAGTTTACACCTGGGACTGTGCTTCAACTTGGCATTACTCAAGGAAAAGGTACTGAACTAATTAAATACACCAGCTTTTTATATTATTTGGCTTTTACATGTGTACAGCTGTTCTTAGTGTTTTTAAGAAAAGTTTTTTTTGTGGCCAAGTGTGCTTTGACTTGATGGATTTATACACAGTGTGTAAACACACCAGCTAGTTTTATATAAGCTTTTTGAAAACACACTTGAAACGTTTGGTACTTGTTCACCTGTATTACCAGTACAACAATGAAGTACCAAGTTTTTAAGGTGGCTTACTGTGACGTAAAACCTTGTGGGTTACCTTGAGCAAACTTTTTTATAATTAATAAAGACTGTTGTTTCATCCTACCACGGAGCCAGGTGGTTTTTGTTCATAGTTGGTGACATTTATTGGTGGAGTTCCTTTTACTACCCCAGCACAGACCTCTTGCTATCCCTCCAGTTTTGGATATTTTGGATGATGTTTACTTGGAGTCTAGTCTAAATCCAGACTCTCTACCTCCTGCTCCAGCCAAACCAGACAGATACTACAGAATACCTGACTCACACAAATTCCTTTATAAAAGCCCTGTGGCTGACCCAGAAACAATTTTCCAGTGTCCTAAGGGAGCTAAAGCTTCTATGGCTAAAAATCCTGTGCCCTCTGAAATGGATTTCAGAGCCCTAGATAGATGGGGAAAGAAAATATACACCTCAGCAACTCTGGCTATGAGAGCATTAAATTGTCAGTTCCATATGCTGAAATATCAGCAATTCCTAATGTCTCAATTAAAACAAAAAATGAGCATACATATGAACAGTCTGAATTCAAGGAAATGCTGGATCTGTTGCATGCAGCTAAACAGGTGGGCAAACATACTTTACAGTGTGGATTTGATTCATTGGAAGCTTCCTGTAGAGCAGTTGTTACTGACTCTGTCATACGTAGACATGCTTGGTTAAAAGAACAAACCCTTCCTGATCATGTTAAAGCAAAATTATTGGATGCACCTTTACAGCAGGATGTATTATTTGGTGTCAAAGCAGAAGAGGTTTTAAAGAAAATGGAGAATAAGGCAGTCTATGCAAACGGTCAAGGATTTTTTGCAGGTATAACCCCCTCATTTCAGCAGAAATTGGCCAACGAAAAACTGGTCCTTTCCAGCTTCAGACAGATCACAGAGAGGCAAATGCAGACGCCCAAGGGGCAGAGGTCAGTCACAAGGCCGTTACAAACCTCGCCAATGGGGTACAGCTACCCAGAAAGGAGGAGAAGACAGGCCCCAGGATAGCAGAAGACAAACACAATGACTCAGTCCTCAAACTACCAAGCAAATCTCTACTGGCAGCTCCCTTGGGAGGAAAATTAGCATTTTTTGCAGACAACTGGCACATCATCACAAAAGACAAATGGGTTCTAGACATTGTCTCTCAAGGATACAGATTCCACTTTCATACCTTACCAAGCATAAAAGGAATGCCAAACCTGCCACCAAATCAATGGGCAGAGGCACAAAAACAAATTACAGCTCTCATGGACATGAGAGCCATTCAACAGGTACCTACACAGGAGCAAGGACAAGGATTTTACTCAAGACTCTCTCTAGTCCCAAGAAAGGACAAAGCATGGAGACCCATTCTGAATCTTTCAATTCTGAACACCTATCTGCAAGTACCAAAATTCAAGATGCTAACACTACAGCAGCAGCTTCCCATGCTGGGCAAGAATGCTTGGCTAGTAATGTTGGACCTCAAGGAGGCATACCTGCATGTCCCTATCAGACAAAATTGCAGAAGATACCTCCGCTTCATTGCAGGTTCAACGCATTATCAATTCTCTGCACTGCCTTTTGGCTTATCTACGCCCAGGGTCTTCACAAAATACCTGGCACCAGTAATTGCATGCTGCAGACAGAGGAATTCAAATGTACCCATACCTGGACGACTGCCTTATTCAAGCAGAAAGAAAGGACATTCTTTTAAAGCATCTGGCATTTGTCAAACACCTTCTAAGTTGCCTAGGGTACACAGTAAACAAAAAGAAATCAAAACTAGTGCCCTCTCAAAACTTAATATTCCTGGGTGCCAGCTTGAATACAACGGTCCAGATGGCTTATCTCACGCCAGACAAGAAACAACAGCTGATTCAATATTTCAAAATAATGGCAACAAAGACCCAACTCCCTGCAAGAAAACTTCTAAAGGCCTTGGGATTCATGGCATCTTGCATACTACTACTACCATTTGCAAAACTGCATATGAGGAAATTACAATGGTACCTGAAAAGCGTATGGACTCAACACAGCCACAGCTTGGAAACAATCATACCACTCAATCCCTGCCTTCAACAGGAGTTTCTATGGTGGGCGCAGGCATGTCACTTCAACAAGGGTCAGCCTTTCACCTTACCCACAGCCAGGCAAACTATGACAACAGATGCATCGGACTATGCCTGGGGAGCACACATGGCAGGACAGTGCATTCAGGGCAAATGGACTACAGATCAGGGGCTTCTGCATATCGATCAAAAAGAAATGCTAGCAGTACAGAATGCCCTAACAGCTTTCAAGAACCTCTTACACCCAGGACAACTAATACTAAAGACGGACAACACCACAGTAATGTGTTACATAAAGCAAGGGGGCACACATTCCTACCTTCTATGCAGGCAAGCAATGACCTTGTGGAACACTGCACTGTCTTACCAGGTTCAATTACAAGCACAATTCCTGCCAGGAAAGAAAAACACATTGGCAGACGACCTAAGCAGAAACATCATGGATCCACACGAGTGGAAACTAGATCCACAAGTATTTGCAATGATAGCTCAAACATGGGGACGCCCAGACATAGATCTGTTTGCAAGCCCCCAAAACTGCCAACTTCAAAAATTTTGCACAAGGACATTCCATCCATAAGCATGGCAAGTGGACGCCCTCTCATTCAGTTGGAAAACATTAACAGTGTATGCCTTTCCTCCACTGCCTCTTCTAGCAAAGGTACTGCTGAAAGTCGGATTAGAGAGGCCACAAATTAAACTCATTGCACCAGACTGGCCACGCCAGCATTGGTATCCAATTTTAAGGAACATGGCCCACGGCCCACCATGGATTTTACCACAAATTCCTCACCTGCTCACCCAGCGAGACAGTCAGATTCTACACAGCCAGCTCAAGACTTTAAACCTGGCTGCATGGCAAATTACCTAAACAACCAGCCAACACCTCTATCCAAAGCAGTTATGGATGTCATTCTGGAGGCCAGGAGGCCCAGCACCAGGAAAACCTATTCAGGCAAATGGAGAGGATTTTGCGCCTGGAACCAGGCTAAAGGCCAAAATCCCCTTGATCCAAACATTCCTCAGATTCTAAAATATTTAACTGAGATGTTGCACATGGGTCTTTCCTTTTCATCTATTAAGATCCACGCCTCAGCAATTTCAGCTCATTACAACACGGATCCTCCTTTATTCTCACATCCACTCCTAAGACAGTACTTCAGAGGGGCTAAGAACATAAGACCGCCAAGGAGAGCACCAACACCTACTTGGGATTTCAACTTTGTTCTGGAAAAGCTTACAGTGCCGCCTTTTGAACCAGCTTTTTCAGCCGATTTAAAATTTCGTTCATGGAAAACTGCCCTGCTACTTGCAATAACCTCAGCTAGAAGAGACTCAGAGCTACAGGCACTAATGGCAGTGGAGCCTTTCCTCATTTTTCATCAAGACAGAGTCTCTCTACGAACTAACCCTTCCTTTATGCCAAAGGTGGTATCCAGTGTGGCCCTAAACCAAACCATTCATTTGCCCACCTTTTTCCCAAATCCCCAGAACAAAGGAGAAAGACTTCTGCACTCTTTGGACATTCACAGGCAATTATGTTACTACTAGGATAAAACTAAGGCTTTCAGAAATTCTGACCAGCTCTTTGTAGCCTATGATACAGGATCACAAAGAAAAGCTATTTCAAAACAGACCATTTCTAAATGGATAGGGCATTGCATACGTTTCTGCTACATGCATCATGGGAACCCAGTACCTGCTAATATTAGGTCCCACTCCACCAGGGCTACAGCTACATCAGAAGCCTTTCTCAGGGGAGTGCCAACCAAGGATATTCTGGAAGCTGCAACTTAGAGTTCAGTGCACACCTTCACCAAACACTATCACTTACCTCTATATTCTAAGACTAGAGCTGGTTTTGCCACTGCAGTTTTGCAGGGCTTACTAGCTCCTTCTAACCCTGTTTAACTCCACCTCCCATCCTTAGCTTTGGGATTCAACCCAAGTGTGATGACTGCAGCAGGGTAACACGATGAACATAGTACAGACAGGCTCAATGACTTATCCACTGATCAAGCACTGGCTAGCGTAAGCTGGTTTTTATCTGGCTTAATGGCTTTAAATCACTAAAGGAAAAGCATGGACAACACAGACAAACAACAAAGCAAATAGACATACAGGTTCCACTCCACACTTTGCCAAAAGAAGAATGCTTAAACCTTCCACCAAATCAGAGGGCAGTTTTAAGACAGACAAAACAATTTCAGATACTGTGAATAAGAAAACTATAGAAAAGGTACCATGTTCAAGGGTTTACTCCAGAGACTCCAGACTATTCCTCAAGAAGAAAAAAAAATCATGTGAGGAGGCTAATTCCCGACGCGCTCCGCACTGAACTCTTATCTCATCATTGTTCAAAATGCTGACCTGACCCAATTCTCCCTCCTCATATTGGGCAAGAAGCTTTGCTGGTGACTCTAGAGATCTCAGAGGCATACCTGCACGTCCTATTTGACCAAGTTGCAGAAGAGATTTCTTGTTTTGTACCTACCATAAATGTAGATGTTCGAGTGTTCATCCTGCTGCAGTCCAGGTTACCCTCCCTCCATCCCCTCTGAACTAGCTGAACTTAACTATACCACTCTGTCGTATTCAACCTCTGTGGTGTATTTGCTTGTGCCTAAATGTATTGTTTTATTTTTATCTAGCTATATATATATATATATATATATATATATATATATATATATATATATATATCCTACCTATTGAGGGCACCTGACATCTGGGGCAAGAAAAACTGAAGAAAATGGCATTGGATGCCTCTTGCATACCCCTGGCACTCTGGCGTCAGGGAAGAAGTGACAGCAACCAACACCGGACCAAGACTTTGGAACTCAGGCCAACTGTGGGACCGCCTGATGGCAGGATAACCCAAGTGTGATGACTGCAGCAGGGTGAACACTCGAACATCTACATTTATGGTAGGTACAAAACTGTACATTCTTAGTTAGCATTTGATGCTTATAGGTCGTACTAGGCTATTGGCCCAATGGCCTACATAAAACTAGCCAACAAGGTTCCCTGGTTTACACCACCCAAGAAAGTTATTTTCCTGTACCACTGTCCAGCAGAAAGACAGAAGTGATCCCCGGGCTGTATTTCCTATTTCCCATCCACTCATCAAGATTTTTCTTGAAGAGTGCTAATGAAGAACTTTGCTTGACATAGATGGGTAGTCTGTTCCAGAGTATGGGAAGTCTCTGGGACAGGAATCTATCCTTCCAGCATGTCCTGTTTATTGTGGTGACAAGGTTTGGGTCCCTAGAGCATGTAGCTCAGAGCGATTGAGATTTATTTAGGTGTAGTATGTCCAACAGCTCTGGGTTTGACATAGCTTTATATGTTAGGCAGAGATCACCTCAGAGTAGACGATATACTACAGAGTAAAGCTGGAGTTTTTTGAGACTGTCAGTGTAGGGCATTTGTTTGAGGCCAGTAATCCTCTTTGTGAGGTACTTCTGTGGCCTTTCCAGCTGCTGCAGATGTCTTGTGGGGTACATTCCAAAAGGGGAGTTGTACTCTATAATGGGTCTAATGAGTGTTGAGTAGAGAGGAATAATGACCTCTTTTTTCCTGGATGAGAACCCTTTTATGATGAGGTGTGCCACGTAGAAGGACTTCCTGACTACTGTGGTGATGAGACTATCAAAGGAGAGACTACTGTCCACCTGGGTTCCAAGGTCTCTTATCACACATTCGGTGTTAAGTAGATTGCTGCCTATGTGGTAGTTCATGGGTACAGAGTTTTTACCAAAGGGGATGACACTGCACTTTTTGGCATTGAGCTTGATGCCATGGCTCTGACACCAGGCATCTGTCTCAGCAAGGCCTTTCTGTAGGATGTCCACATCATTTGAGGACTTGACAATGGCTCCTAGTTTGCAATCATCTGCGAACTTTGTCAGCCAGAGGCCTTCTGTGCTAGCCTGTACTTCAAAGAAGCAGATACCAAACAGGAGAGGTCCCAGGACGGAACCCTGTGGTACTCCAATTGTCACTGCTTTGAGGTCAGATTTGGAGTCTGCAAGTTTTACAGTGTGGGTTCTGTCAGTGAGCCAGTTGGCAACCCATCTTGTGACATAGGGATATATACCTAGTTTAGTGAGTTTAGCTATAATTCCAGAATGGGGGATGGTGTCAAAAACCTTGGCGAGGTCAAGATAGGCTGTGTGAACCACCTTACCCTCATCTACGACTTTGGTGACGGCCACAAATAAGTCGATCAGGTTCAGGAGGCATGATCTGCCTTTCACATACCCGAACTGGGTGGGATCCAGATTTTGGAGGTTACCAATGCTTTTGTTAATGAGTTCCATGATATTACGTTCCATGGCCCTGCAGACCAGGCTCGTCAGGCTAATAGGGCAATAGTTCCCGGGATCAGTGGTGGCTCCCCCTTTGTGGAGTGGGATAACTGTTGCTGTGCGCCATTCAATGGGCACAAAGTCTGATGCGAGGCTATTATTGAACATGGTGCTTAAGTGGGGAGCCAGTTAGTTCTGAAGTTCATGTAAAACGCAGCCTGGGATGTTGTCCTGTCCCATGGATGCTGTGTTTTTGGCTTTAGAGAGTGCAGCTTTTACCTGCATAGTTGTGATTACAGGGACTGCATTCTTCCTGTATAGATATGGGCCCTTTAGGAGGTGGGGGTAAAGTTAGCACTGAACCTATCTGCCAGGATGTTGGCAATATCAGTTGGTTCTGTAATTTTCATTCCGTTGTGCTGCAACTCGGAGCAGATTTGGGTGTTGCCATCGAGATTCTTGACATAGCTATAGAATGCTTTGTTGTTGTCCTTAGAATTAGTGGCAATTTTGTTTTCATAGCTAGCTTTGGAGGATCTTATAAGGGATCTCGGCTTCTTACTTGAGGAAGACCAGGGAGCTCCTCCACTCATGGTATTTTACTCTTTTGCAACAGTTTCTTCCTTCTGTATTGTAGGGATCACTGTTTCAGTAGTGTTCCTTATCCACTGATTTTGCCAAAGGCAAGACACTGACCTTACAGTCCTACTCTCAGAGCTTTCATGGGATACTCACAAGTATGGCTCCTCATAGGACTAAAGATAAAAATAAAAAACACTGGCAGCTGCAGAAGAACGAACAAACTATCTTGGCGTAGGTTATTTTATTCAGCGCTTTCATCATCCAGACTTAATCAGAAAAACAAACACTTCTGTCTAACACCAACTTTAAATATTTAGTGGAATTACTGTGGGATTGCTCTGAAAAAGTCTTTTCTAGTAGAATATACAGAAAAAACACGTCAACAGCTATCCTCATTACCAAAGTATAAAGAAAAATGTACCAAAAGGTCAGTACATTAGAGCTTCTGATATGGCGTGTAATGATTTTGATTTTCGTAATGAAATTGATTTCATTACTCAACTATTTTTAGATAGGGGCTACCCTTTAGAGCTGTTACAAAATACAGCTCAAGAAATTAATAAGAGCTGTATTCATGATTTTCCTCCTATACTTTTAAAAGGGTTCACTAGTAGGGAAAAGGTTGCTGACAATGGACATCATCCATTGCCAAGATGTGTTATTGATATGACTGTGGATAGCAAGAAGATCAAATCCACTATTCAAGACAATTGGAATGTTATAACAGGCAATAATGATTTACATGAAGTTTTAGGAGGAGCACCACAGTTTGTATATAAGAAGAGTAATCATATCAAAACTATGTTAGAAAACTGTGATACTCTTGTGCCCTTTCCTACAACTGATAAACCTAAAGGCACATACAAGTTTCACAATTGTAATGTATGTAGGTTTATACATGAAGGTCCTTATTTAAATCACTTATTGTATACTATTTGTATTCCAGGTAGGTTAAGTTGTACTATAGCTAACATAGTTTATATAGCATTTAAATCACTTATTGTATACTATTTGTATTCCAGGTAGGTTAAGTTGTACTATAGCTAACATAGTTTATATAGCTTTATGTTTGGAGTGTCCTGCCTTTTACGTAGGCATGACTACCAGGAGTTTAAATACATGCATTAAGGAACATTATTATGCTATCAAAACTAAAGATGAAAATAATGCACTTTATAGACGTGTCTTGTATTTATTATAAGAAATGTACTTTTATTCTTTTAGAACATGTATCCTCAAAGTGCAAAGTCCAGTGGACCCCAAACAAAGGAAGCAGTATATCAGTGTCAAGGAAATGTTGGCAGTATTCTAAGCTCTCAGAGCCTTCAAACCAGTTAGGAAACCAGGGATCCTGCTCTTGGCCACAGACAGCAACACAGTTGCAACAAGCAGGGGGTAAACTATTCGTGCTGTGTGAGACTAGCAGTGCAGGGCTACATGTATGCCTCCCCCATCACAGATGAATACCAGAGTATCATGCATAGTATAACTTTTAACAATTCAGTGAATGCTAGCCATCACCCATGAGTGCCATTTGAAAAGAGCCATGTTCAAAATGCTAAAAATGGGGGGTACCAGAGATAGATCTGTTCATTTCCACAAATGTCAAAGCCCAAAGTTCTGCACATGAATTCCATGCAGGAAGGCATGGGTGGTGGATGCTTTCTTATTCCCATAGAATGGACTCCTCCCGTACATGTACATATAACTGTTTTACTACTCAGCGTATTGTAGAAAGTAGGAATGAAGACCAGGAATTACTCTTGTGGTCCTGGCAAAACTTCTTTTTCCCTTCCTTCCGTGCACCCTACCTCCTCCGGAAGTAGTCCTGCTGACTCAGTAGTCAGGATCACTGGTGCACCCAAACCTGCAGGGTGTCATACTGATGGCATGGTTGACATGAGACTCATTCCTCTCTAGCACCTTTTTTTTTCCAGAGGATTTGGTAAAGGTTATGAAAGAAGCCACTAAATCTAATATGAGGAAGCATTATCTGGCCAAGTGGAGGAGATTCTCTTTTTGGTGCTTTGAGAACTACTAGTGCCCTAGCTCCAGAAAGCTGTCAATGCAGCTTTCTTGTCTATCAAGACCTTTCATGTCACAGGAGTGTCCTACTTTATTAATTATGGTACATGTTTCGGCTGCCTTAATATGCCTTTCTCTTGATCTGCCTCTAGCTAACCACTCATAGGTAAAGCAGTTCCTAAATGCAAGTTCTGCATCTACATTCACAATTGAGATCTCTCACTTCTTGTGAGCTTAATTTTGTCCTAGAGAAACTGGTGTTCAGTCCTTTTGAACTAGCAACTGCTTCTCATCTCAGATACTTGTCTTGGAAGCAGCAGTTCTAGTAGTTAGCCCAGTTTGGAGGATTTTAGAGTTGTAGGCCTTGATGTGCAAAGAGCCTTTCACAGTGTCTCAAGAGGGTCAGGGTTAGCATAAGAATGAACTATTCTTTCTTGATAAAGGTAATCTCAGATATTTTCCGCATACAAACCCTTCAGCTGCCCATATTCCTTCCCACACAAGAAGCTAATGGTGAGAGGATGTTGTGCTTGTTGGATGTCCACAGGATTCAAATATTATTTAGAGAACTATGGATTTTAAGCAGGAAGAGAAATTATATACATTGCCCCATGGAAGCAGGACAGCTCACCATGCATTTTACAAATGGTTGGCTGAATGTATTTTATTCTGCTATGAAAAGCATAGAAAGAAATTGCAGGAGTAAGTTGCATTCTGTAGTATTGGAGCAGTGGCCTCCTCAGCAAGACTGTACTCTGAGCATTTGTGAGACAGTCACTGGGTCTTCCATTCACATCTTTTTCAAACATTGCAAACTGTTTCCTGTTAAGGAACAAGACAGAGTTTGGCAGTGCCTTTCTGCAAAGATGTCTGTGAGCACCTGACCCCATGGACTAGGGAGAAAGAGGCCAGTACCACTTGTAGCACCAGTCTCCCCATTTCTATACTGACATTGCTTTGGTAATGTTAGTGTTACCTCTACTACTGCATCACTTCCCCATGCAGGACATAATGTTACAGTAGTAGCTTCTACCTACTGTCCCCATTAGGGTTTTCCTGATCTTTTTTCAGGTAATCTAGTGTCTGAGGTGGGAGAACAGTGTTTTCATGTAGCAATTTACTCCTCATCTTCTGTATTTTTCTGTTTTTGAGGGGTGATTACCTAGGTGAAAGTTCTTTCTACGGTTCTCCATGGCTTGAGCTTTGCAGGGGCTGCAGTTGAGATTGCCCATTAAAGATATTTACTGCTCTGTACTGCCAAATCTTCTTAATTGGATCGAGAAGGAGAGAAATGGGGGGGGGGGGGCTCCTTTCACCATACATATTCTCTTATATGTTCTTGGGCAAAAGAGATCTGAAGATGGTGTGGGATGACTTTACTATGGAATGGAAGCATACATCAGGGAGGAGCCAGTACATACTATGACATCTGCAGAATACTGATTTCCATATACCATGAATAGTACTACAGTGATCATACTGGACGTCTGCGTGCTGCTGAGACTATAGTCACATAGCTGTACTTTTTTAAGAATACCCTAAGAGGGTGGAATCAAAGCTAGGGAAATGCTGAAAGAAATATTGCTTTCATGGGATTCATTTATTATGGTTTTTGCCAGGTTGTACAAGGGGGAAATCCACTGCTATCTAAATAGTCCCTGGCAGCAGTACTGCCATCCCCTCAGCCAGATGATATGTATTCTAGCAATCAAAAAAATATTTTTTTGAAGGGAGAGAAAGCATGTAGACCAGATGTCCTAGTGTTCCATCCTCAAAGTGAACCGATCCTGACCATGAATGGTTTGGACCTTATCTTGAAAAAGCACCTAAAAGTGAGTGGGGCCAGGAGCAAAACATCTTTAAAAAAAAACAAAAAAAGCATCACTGTCAAAGAAATGGTAGCTTTGCTATTGGTACAGATGACCTTCAAGTCACAACTGAAGCCAGGAACACCAAGAGTAATCATGGACAACATGACCATGATGCATCATGTAAACAAGCAGGATGGCCTTAATAATCTGGGAGATGGCAATGCAGTTAGGAATTCATCTGCAGACAATCTGTATTCCTTTAGTTATAAATGTGCTTGCAGACTACTTTAGAAGGTCCATTGTCAACAATTACAAGTGGAAGCTGGATCCACAGATATCCAAAGAAATTTATTGGAGGTGCTGTATTCCTTTTTAAATGTATTCATTGTTCATAAGAATATACACCTGCATACCCATTCCCAAAGGCTTGGCCTTTAAACACATTCAACATACCTTGGCAAGGACATCTGCTGCTCTTTCCCACCCATACCTCTACTGTCACATTTTTTGCAGATGAGGACAGACAGGATCAGGGTCGTACCTCTCAGCTGTCCAGATTTTTACCACATATTTTTGGTCTGTTCCTCATAAGATTTGTGGTTTTCTGACAAATCACTGAGGATTGAAGTCACTAAATAATGATATACGTTTGAGTTTTAGATGTCATGTCCTTCAGAAAATGCATGCTGTCACAAATCCTGTTATTCTGGCAACTTTTTAAGTTTGTAAAAGCAATATTTAAAGTCTGTCCCTGTTTTTGGCCTTTTGCTACCCCATTATTTTAGGCTTTGTCCAGAATTCTTGCACTAAGAGGTTGAGAGGTATGGCCAGGCTACAGTTGATCAGACAGCCTTAGCATAGCAACTACAGTTTTTTCCTGTTCACCTAGATCATACCTCCCAACCTGCAGGCATTGAAAGTAGGAACAAAGGTCCTTGAAGAGTAGAACATTCATTAACTATCTAAAAATTAAGCATAAAATTCTTCCTGTATGAATTCTGGATATAACTCAGAAAATTATATTTAAAAACAGAGTGACAAAAATGATGGGAAAAAACATAGGCACATTATCAAAGAGCAAGCATAAAATCTGTAGATTTCAGTGAATTGTATTGCTAAATTCTACCACACAGAAGGTAATTTGTTTTTGCTTCAGAAAAGGGGATTTGTAAGATGCGTGTCACCTTCCTTTAAATTATTGTTGCCTCTATTATGTTGGTCATGTAGTATGGGTTTCTTTGTACTAGACTACTTCAAAAAATCACATGATGAGAGGAATTCAGAAACTTGTGTGAAGGAGAAAATAAAAGCTGAAACTAGGGATATTCTTTCAAAAACAGGGACATCCTAAATCAGGACTGAAAATAGAAATGTTCCTGCAAAATAGGGCCAGTTGAGTGGTCCAATATAGATGAACAGAGAAGGCACAGTTTTTCTCCGCTCCAGAGAGAGAGAGACATTGATGCATCTGAGCTTTGAGACCTTAAGTCTTACTACATTTTATACATTTGAATGATTGTGTGAGAACATTAACATCCTGCAGGAAGCTAGAAGACTTAGTACAAGAATTCTTACTCAACAGAATGGAAGAGGTTCAATGAATAAATTAACAAATTTAGGGTCTACGTTGGCCAGTTTAAAATTTGCCTAATATACATCATTGGAGAATACAGACTTTTAGAAAAACAGTTATCTAATGCCTGTTTAAGTATTGATAAATTATTTGCCAGTCTTACTTGACTAGATAATGAATTCCTCATCCTTCCTGCACTGATATGAAAGAAAGAAATTGGAAATAGGAATTCTTGTGTGTAATTTTTTTATTCCTTGTACCAAAACCATGATCAATAAAGTCAATATCTAAAATGGCAGCCAATAATTTGTCCTTAAGGCATCTATATGTCATAATAATAATATCACTCGTTAAAAGCCAGTAAGCCAAAGAATACAAAGACAAATATACCAGTCTTTCTTTATAGGATACATTATGACAGCAATCTGTCTGGTTTAATGTTTTCTGAATCCATTCCAACATCACTTGCAGAACATTTAATGCATATAAAGGCTCCCCATATTCAATAATAGGTCTTATACTTGTTAAACAGATCTTTAGTAACACAAAACTATGTCAGGATATTCCTCACAATAGCATAACATTTCCTAATAATGTTTGTCACATTAACTTCAAAGTTAATATATGTAGCTACCATACCTAGATCTCTCATTACCTCAGAAGAAACACAAATCTGATTGTCTAGTGTGTAAGGATAATGATCATTGTGCCCAAAATGTAAAATGGTACAGTTTCTCTTGTTGAATCTCATACCTTTGGTTGTTATCCATTCATATAGGTTATCCAATTAAGAGTGCAATCAGGTACCACTCACTAGTATTGGTTACTGCCCGTCATCCAGGTACCAATCACTAGTATTGGTTACTGCCCGCCATGTCTAAATATCATTGCTAAACTTAACGGTACACATATTTTGGACATTCTGACATCACTAGACCAAGTAATAGTGGCCCCCAAGACTGAACCCTATGGCACTCCCCTGGCTATCAATCTATGCTTGGAATGGGGTTTTTAATTCTCACTGTGTAGGTTCTACTTAGCCATTTGGATACCCATTTTGCTACATAGCCAGATTATTGGTTCTCATTAAAGTCCTTCTGTTTCATGGGGAATGGAATCAAAAGCTTTAGCCAGATCCAAAAACATATCAACAGCTTGTGAATTATCCAGTGAGATAATCTGCTCATAAAAACTTTTATCAGCTTAGGTAAACGTGATCTCCCTGAAAGAAATCAGGTTGATAAATATCAAAACTAAAGTCCAGAACTTGCTTACAGGATAGCCACAGTCTCCTTTCAAATCACTTGCCCAATATACAAGACAAACTAATAGGTCAATAGTTCTGTACCATATATCCAGGTTTACTTTTCAAAATGGGAACTGTTATAGCTTCCTTCCACAGTTTTGGAACAAATGCTTCCTTGACTTATTTTTGAAACAAATAAGTTAAACATGTAATCAACTTTACTTGTAAGAAATAACCATTAGGACCATCAGGTTCTACTGCTGAATTTTGATTTATTTTAGGTAAGGCTTGCATTTTCATTTCCTTGTTCATTTTGGGACAGGTGCCTTTAACTAGTATGGATAAATAATTTCCCTAGATCTCTTGCGAGTAATTACTACTAAATAAACCATCTGCAAACAAGTTCAGTGATGCATTTGAGTCAGTTATTGTTTGAAACTAATCTTTCAGTGCTATACTGGAAGACTTGTCTAGACAATAATGTCTTAAGTGTTTAAATAAGCCTTTGTTAATATCCTTTAGATAGCTAAGTATACCTTATAATTAGATCTTAGTCTTTTAATAGTCACAAGGTAATTTTTTTTAAATGTATTATAATTGTTCCTATTTAAAACCAAAGAAGAATGTGAAGATATAATAAAAAATCTTTTTCCTTCTCAACTTAGATAACTTCAGACTCCACCAGGAATGTCTTTCACCCTTAGTGTGTTTTCATTTTAGCTGGGACCTGATAGTCTATCAAATTATTAACAAAATTGTAAAAAACATTCCAGTTCTCACTCATATCTTTATTTTTCAAAAGTAGCATTCCAGTCCCAAATTTTAATACCCTCTTAAATCGACTCAAAGTCTGATTGATACAATTTTTTTACTATTTCATAATGTTTAACCAACTTAGGATGTATGAAAACAACTTTAAAGCTTACACTTAAGTCCTGATTTGGGAAACTATAACCACTTATGTTAAATTCATCCAGATTAAATCTCTAAGAGATCCAAACAACATCCAGTAAGTTAGTTCCTCTAGTTGCCTCATTCACTGTTTGAGTATAACCATTTGTCAGACTTTATCAAATATTTTAATGCCATTGATGATATAGCAGGAGCCACCCTGTCATTACAAGCTGGACTTACAATCCAAGAACAGATCAAGCTTCACTACTGTCATCCTGTAGGATGTGCTGCAGCCTTCACCTGAATGATTCCCTTTATTGCTTTAGATGTAATGGAATCCTATCTCGCCTACATTCATAACTGATGGGTTCGGAGCCGATCCGTCGGCTCCGACTCAGCCACTATACACTAGAACGAAGTCTCTCATTGGCTGGGCTACCCCTTATCCCAGAATGCACCATGCCTGCTTCCCCAGATCTCGTTTGCCGCTTTTCAAGCCGGACGTGGTCTCGACTTGGCTGGAGCTAAGTGTATTTTCTTGACCTTTTGGTCTTTTCGGCTAGGGTTTCTGTCAGCTTTTAAACAAACAGCTGTTTTAACAGCTTTGTGAGCGTGTGTGGTCAGTTTTTGTGTAAAGTCAGATTTTATTTTTTTTTCGTGCTTCTAGTGTACTGGGCAAGGCCCGTTTGAGTTAGAGGGCCTTTGCCCTTAGTGTGTGTTTATCTATTTTTTTCTTGTGTGACTGAAATAGTTTTCGGGCTAAGCCCGTTTAAGTTAGAGGGCTTTAGCCCACGTATTACCTTACTTCTGTGTATTTGACCTGTTGTATCGGGCTAAGCCCGTTTAAGTTAGAGGGCTTTAGCCCATATATTAGTTTACCTGTGTTTTCTATCTGTTACCTGTTTTTCTACTGTGCTCAAAATGTCTAAGGAGCAGAAATCAGGGTTCAAAAAGTGTGCAAAATGTAATTATAAAATGTCTATTACAGACAGCCATGCTATCTGCGTGTACTGGACCTAAACATCTACAGGATACTTGCAGTGTGTGTCACGCTTTTTCTTCCAGGGTTCTCCAGGAAAGAAAAAACAAGCTGATACTTAGGGGTCTGATTAAGCCTTCATTTGAGGAAGCGTTGGCTTCATCTCCAGCTTCTAAAAAGAAGAGATCGTCGGCTCCGACCAGTCCGTCGGGCCCGACACCTAAGAAGCATAGATCGTCGGCTCCGACCAGTCCATCGGACCCAACAGTTAAGAAACATGGATCGACTTCTTCTTCCTCGGCTCCAATGGCTTCGGAGCCGATGGCTGAAGGGTCTGCCTCGGTGCTTCTTCCCTCGGCTCCATTGGTGTCGGAGCCGCAGGTTAGTGCATCGAGAGGCCAATCACCTACTTCGGCTCCTTTGGTCTCGGAGCCGTTGGAGGTGTGCAGCTCAGACTCTTCCCCCTCGGCCCCGGAGCCTCCTTCGGTGCCGACACTGTTACAAACGGTTCCGGTCTCGGGTCCGATAGTGCTGAAACCCTTTCGGAGCCGATCCCCTGCTTTATCGGAGCCGAAGCAGAAGTCTTCTCGGCCCCAGTCTGTTTCCTCCAAATCCTCTAGGTTGTCGGATTTGGATAGGGTCATCCAGAGGCTGTTCCAGTCCCCAGCTTTTACCAAAATGATCTCGGCTCCAGCCCACTCGGCTTCGGAGCCGATTCCACATTCCGTGCATTTGATTCCTCCTCCGACCCCCTTGGAGCCGTTGGAGTCGGTACAGGTAGAACGCAGCGGAATCGTCCAGTCGGAGCAGGATTCCACCTCGGAGTTTCTCTGCTCCGACCTTCATTCCTACCCTGTCCTCGGTGTCAGGGTTTGGTACCGGGTCTTCCTCGGCGGGGACCGAGGGCAACACTGTGGAACTCACCTCTTTGATGCCCAGTCTTCCCCTCGGAGCATCAGCCGCAGGTATTCCCGGTACCACCGTGGCTTCTCAGCAAGTGCCCTCTGCAGAGTCTGGAGGTCCTGCTTTTGAGGCCATGAGGAGTGCGCTGGCCATGACCTTGCCGGTTCAGCAGTTTTCTACCTCACCTTCCCAAGCTTTGGGTACTGGTGCCTCTGGAGACATTCTTTCCCACAGCAGTGGGGCCCCGGGGCCTGAGGATACTCCCTTAGAGGGTTCCCTTCTTCCGGGGGGTCCTTCTGAATCTGCTTTGGATGAACCCCCAAGGAAGAAACTGTGTAAGAGGAAGCACGTTGATTCCCAAGATGAATCCATCACTTCAGATACTGACCTCGATGATGCGGAGGGGTCCCCTAAATCGTCCTCGGATGACGTCTCCTCCTCGGATATCCTTGAGATCTTGAGACAGTGAGGCGATTGGCAATCCAAAGCCCCTACCGCTGAGGAGTCAGTCTTCCTCAAGGCCTTCGAGGCCCAGCCCTCCTCCTCCTGGGTGTCTCCACCCTTCGAGTTATTAGATCTAATCTCTCGGAGGGTGTGGGAACATCCTGATACAGCGGAACCAGTGCCTGCCAGGCATAATAAGTTTCTTTCAGCCCCTCCCCAGAAGGAATTCCTCACTAAGGGCGTTGCAGTTGATGCTATGTTGGTGGCATCTGCCACTCAGCAGGACGTGGCAGAGGCTTCAACGTCTATTCATCCTCCTAATAAGGACTCTAGGAGCATGAATAGGTACGGGAAGCGTACCCTTTCTTCAGTGACCTTTACCCTGCGGTCGCTGAACTATCTCTGTCATTTTACAAGGCTCCAAAGGGACCTCCTCAAGGAGTTAGGAGAGTCTCTTGCGGGTACCCTTCCTGAGGCAGGCGCCCAGATGACTACCCTATCTTCTATTGTTAACTCGTCCATGAGGCTCATTTCCTATGCAGCCGAAGGGGCGAGTAGAGCAGCGGGCACAGGAGTGGCTCTTAGGAGACAAGCCTGGTTACGCTTGTGTTCACTCACGGAGGCCTTTAAGTCTTCCTTCGCCGATGCCCCCTTCGATGGGTCTTCTTTGTTTGGACCCAAGGTGAAGGACACACTTACTCAGTGCGAGCAGGAGGGCAAGACCTTGACTGCCATTGGGGCCCGTTTTTCCGCTCCCTCTAGACCTTATCCCAAGGCCCAGAGAGGAGGGAAAATGTGGTTCAGGAAATCCCAAAAGTTCTTCTCAACTCCACCGAGTGATTCCCCCCTCCAGAGGCAGGGGGGAGAATTCAGGGAGATGCCGCCCTAGAGGTGGCAGAGGCCCCCGTAACTCTGGGGACCGCGACTCCTTTCGTGGTTCCTCCTACCTCGTTTTGCGAAACACCCACAGGCTTGGGAATGTATAACCAAGGATCAGTGGGTGCTTCGCATTGTAACCGGAGGCTACCTCATCCCCTTTTTCAAGCCCCCTCCTCCTACAAGGAGAATCCCGGACGTGCCACCCAGTCAACGGGATCTAGCAGCCATAGAAGTTTCAAAGCTGCTAAGCAAAGGGGTCATCCAGCCCGTCCCCGCCGACCAGATCGGATCAGGAACTTACTCAAGATTATTTTTGGTGCCAAAAAAGACAGGGGACGTAAGGCCCATTTTGGACCTAAACTCTTTAAATCGTTTTGTAAAAAAGTCCAAGTTCCGGATGGTCACCCTTCAGTCCATTCTCCCGTTATTGGAGAAGGATGTCTGGATGTGCTCCATAGACCTCAAGGACGCTTACTATCACATTTTGATACGTCAAGAGTCCAGGAGTCATTTACGCTTCCGCCTAGGAACCAGTCATTTCCAGTTGCGTGCACTGCCCTTTGGTCTCACCACAGCCCCCAGGGTGTTTACCAAGTCTCTGGCAGTGCTGACAGCTCACTTGAGAAGTCTGGGATTCCAAGTGTTTCCCTATCTCGACGACTGGCTCCTCACTGCCACCTCCAAGCATCTACTGATTCGAGCGCTGATGGCCACAGTAACTTTGGGTCTCTCGCTGGGAATCACTTTCAATTGGAAAAAATCTGTGCTGCGGCCATCTCAGCGTATCACCTTTATAGGTGCAGAGTTAGACACAAAAAGGATGCGGGCATTTTTGACATCAGAAAGAATTCAGGTTCTACAATCACAGGTTCTAATTTTGTTACCCAAATCTTGAGTTCCTGCCAGTCAGATTCTTCAGTTATTGGGCACGATGGCTGCAACTATCCTCTTAGTACCGTTAGCCAGGCTGCACATGCGGGTGCTGCAATGGCTATTATCGGTTCAATGGTCATACCAAGAACTTCCCCTGGACCACCCGGTTCTGATTACAGACAGTTGTCGTCGGGACCTCCATTGGTGGCAATGTCGGTCCAACCTGGACCAGGGGTGTCCTTTCGCCCTTCAGCCCCCTGTTGCCACAGTGACCACGGACGCCTCCCAGATAGGGTGGGGGGGTCATTATCTGGACAGGTCTGTCCAAGGCACTTGGCAGGATTGCGAAGCGCACCTTCACATCAATATCCTGGAAATGAGAGCGGTGCTTCTGGTTTTACAAGCACTTCATTTTGCTCTCCCCCAAGGTACTATTGCGATTCTATCCGACAACATGTCCGTAGTTTGGCACATAAACAAGCAGGGTGGAACCAGGTCCTACCCCCTTTGCAGGGAGGCCATGAGAGTATGGCACTGGGCCATAGCCTCTCGATGTTTCTTAGTAGCCAAGCACATTCCGGGAAAAGCCAATGTGATTGCAGAAAGGCTCAGCAGGACTCTCCTGTTGCCCCACGAGTGGTCCCTCAACAACAGAGTGGCTGTGCAGATCTTCGCCAAATGGGGTCTCCCTTGTTGCGACTTGTTCGCCAGCCCCAACAATGCGAAGTGCAGAGAGTTCTTCACTCTGACTCCCTCTTAGGGGCAGTCTCCCAGGGACGCTCTAGTCCACAATTGGCATCCGGGTCTGCTTTATGCCTTCCCCCCGATTCCCCTTCTCCCGAGGGTGATTCAGAAGGCTCTTCATGTCGGGTGCCACATGATTTTGGTCGCCCCACATTGGCCCCGTCAGGTTTGGTTCCCATTCCTTCAGAAGCATGCGGTACAGGGTCCCTGGATTCTGGACCCAGTGCCGGACCTGTTGTCTCATCAGTCGGGACACTCTCATCCGTCCCTCTGGTCATTGCGACTGCCTGCTTGGTTACTCCACTTCCATCCTTAGTTAGAGATCTCTCTCTTTCTTCAGAAGTGATGCACATCTTGTCCTCTTCCCACAAGCCGTCCACCGTTAAGCTGTATTCCAGCAAATGGAAAAGGTTTGTTTGTTGGGCCCAGCAGCGAGACATTGATCCTCTTACGGCCCCAGTTCCGCAGGTCTTGGAATTTTTGGCTTCATTGTTTCATTCAGGCTTTTCAGTCTCCACAATTAAAGTTCAACTGGCGGCTATATCTAATTTTCATGTTGCTATAGAGCCTTCTTTAATGGCTAGCAGACTTTGCAAGTCCTTTACTATGGCTCATCCTGTGCCCCCTCAAAACTTAAATTTAGTTCTGGCCTCTTTAACTGCCCGTCCCTTTGAGCCGGCAGCCTCTTGTGATATAAAATTTCTGTCGTGGAAAACTGCCTTTCTAGTGGCAATAACTTCTGCTAAGCGGGTTTCAGAGGTTCAGGCTCTCTGTTCTTCCCCTCCTTATCTGATTTTTCACAAAGACAGAGTTTCCCTAAGATTGAATCCATCCTTTTTGCCTAAGGTAACATCCCTTTTATGCTTTCAGCAATCATTGGAGCTCCCAGTTTTCTTTCCAAATTTCTCTAATAGAGCAGAATATACCTTCCACCAGTTGGATGTTCACAGGCAACTGTGTTTTTACTTAGATAGGGACCACTCAGACACGAAAATCTAACCAACTGTTTGTGTCCTTTGCGGAGAATAGGTTAGGTCTACCAGTTGCCAAAACCACCATTGCCAAATGGATTAAGGATTGCATCTCTTTCATTTATTCCCAGTCAGGTAGAGAGTTGCCTTTCCCACTCAAAGCTCATTCTACCAGGGCTATGGCCACCTCTGTAGCTTTTCACTCCAAAGTTTCAATAGATGATATTTGTGCAGCTGCTACTTGGTCTTCTCTGCACACCTTCATTTCTCATTACAAGGTTGATGTGGATTCCCGAGGCAGAGCTTCATTTGGTTCCGCAGTTCTCAGGAGTGTGTTCCAGTGAGCCACCTGGGGTTTTAAGTGCTAGGGACGCTGTCCCATCAGTTATGAATGTAGGCGAGATAGGATCCCATTACATCTTTTAGTTATGTACTTACCATAACTTTAGATGTATGGGATCCATCTCGCCTACATTCATATATACCCACCCTCCTTCCCCCTACCTTTTGGATTTTGAGGAAATATTGATCTTGCTAAGCTCTCCTCTGGAAGGGCTCTAGTTGGTTACAGTTATTGGTATGTGTTTCTGTACCTGTATGCATGTATGAAAGCGAACAAACAAGATCTGGGGAAGCAGGCGTGGTGCATTCTGGGATAAGGGGTAGCCCAGCCAATGAGAGACTTCGTTCTAGTGTATAGTGGCCGAGTTGGAGCCGACGGATCGGCTCCGAACCCATCAGTTATGAATGTAGGCGAGATGGATCCCATACATCTAAAGTTATGGTAAGTACATAACTAAAAGTTTTCTTCCATGGATATGAAATACTGCTGCAATGGTGATCTTGTAAGTGTGTGTGTGTGTGTAAGTGTGTGTGTGTGTGTGTGTATATATATATATATATATATATATATATATATATATATATATAGTACACTTTTTGTGCAGCTCACCATAGCAGTAGGTGTTTGAGTAGGAGGTAGTCACTACTGCAGTATGAACTCCTATGTTCCGTCCCCAGCTCCATTTATGGTACCGTCAACCAGATCCCCAAGGCTCAATGAGTCAGTATGTCCTTGGGCACCTGTGTTATCATTGCAGCCTTATCATTGTGAAACCATGACAGTACCACTCTAACCTGCATCAAAGAGTAAGTAGATATGCTACAGCAAGGTCTTTTTGGACTTTACAGAGGATTGGGACTCACTGTACCCATAATGAGTCACACATGGGAACCATTGTCAAATGAATGGACTAATGGCACAGCTGTCTTTCTCCACTTTATGCCGGGTTGTTAGGCAAGGAGGTACTGTGCTCAGCAGGGGCATTCCTGAAAACTCTAGACATTGGAACATCCCACCTTCATTAAATCCCATGAATGAGGAAATTTAGTGCAGCAGTGATTTCCTAATTGAACTTTTGCTGTTATGGTGAGTTGTTCACACAGTTGTACTATTTGTGATCTGCAGAATGGCTGCAATTATTTTCCCCCAGTGGGTAGGTGACCCTTCCGGTTGGCCTAGGCAGTTGAAGTTCCCTGTAAGTGTGGCAGGAATATGCATGTGTGTCAGGCTGCCAAGTCATTGTTTTGAGTAGCAAGACCTTTCTGTAAGCTAACTAGCCAAAAGGGCTTGTTAGAGCTTGTTCATGTTATCTTAGGCTAAAGTTTAGTGTTCATTTTCGCAGAGTTTAATTCACGTTTTTTTTTTAACCTTGGATGCAACTTCAATCAATTAGGAAAGTCAGTAACCTTCTGAAAATGTACTTCTCTCATGTCTTACATTTGTGAAGCAAGTAACAGCTTACAGTCTTCAAACGTCTGTGCATGGAGGTGTAGTTATGAAGACGTTTCTTGTCAGATATTGTAAACAATTGAGCATCCATGGCCGGAGCCGCTATTAGTGTCAACGTTGTATCACTCCCTGTTCATGAGTCTTACAATCAAAATTTTCACTACTAATGTTTTGATTTGAATTTTAACTGTTGCATACAATTTGGCACTATATTTCTGCAATGTTTTGAGTGGGTTTCCAATGCTTCTAGAACTTGGTGGGTCGCTAATACCCAGGGTGTTTGACATCTCCCAGCAAAGTGCACATTTTACAATTCCAGCAGCTGCCAAATAATGTTGAATGGTAGAATCCTTTCATATATGTGGCTCAACCTGAAGGTTAGGCCCTTTAGCTGCATTATCTATGATAACATAAGATGCATTTTAGCTAGGTGATGAAAGGCACGAGGGTGCACACTGTCCACTTGCAGTGGAAACCTTCAAGTCCCCTTCTCCCTTTTTTTTCATGCTCTGCATAGTTTCACTGTTTGATATGAAACAAATTACACCTTTCCTGTAGTTCAATTTGTGTTGTAAACTATGTGGAGTTGCACCTAACACCACTAGATAGAATGCAGACCCAGTGAGGTCATCATTTATTTCATGAAGCGCATGTTATAGTTGGGTATTGATTAACCTTGTGCTTCATAGCACTTAACTAAAAGATAAATTTGGCAGTGCACAAAGCTTATGTCATGAGGTCTGCATTGCATTTTGTTGGTGTGATCTCACTAGCCACGTCCACTGTGTGTCTTATGATTTATTCCAACTACAAACATAATCAGTGTTAATTTCACAATCCTCAACTTTACAATGCACAATACATCATCAAAGTTTGCCTTTGTAATCAGTGGTAGGTTTGCATGTGTATTGCTGACAACAGCCTGTTCCCATGCTAAGCCAGAGATGACATAAGTCATCTTGGATATTAAAATTAATGCATCTGTTTTAATAATGAAAGTTTCTAGTAGCCATCTTAAGTCATGTCTGCAATAACAGAATGAACTACAACAGGGACTTCCATCTCAGCAAGCAACTAAAGATCTAACATCAACACTCCATTGACAGGTCTTTAGTTAGGTATATCTTTTCTATCAGTTATATTTCTGCACTTTTTTCTGTAAATTCCCACATTCTTGGGCTTCCATACTCTTAAACAGTGCATGTCATGATGCAGTCCACCTGCTGCATAAGTGTATACTTCTTCAGAGTTCATCACTTTTTTTTCCTATTTTACAGGCATGAGTTTAATATACTGTGGTGGTGGTGCTGTGGTAGCATTGTCACCTCATAGCAAGACGTTGTCCCGTTCAATTCTCAGCTAGAGCGTCTTCTGTGTGGAAGCATACGTGAATGGGGCGTGCCTTCATTGAAGGTTGTGCGTCAGGGCTGGTAACCCGGTACAGAAAAATCCACTTCCAATCATTAGCAGACCGGAGTTCCGCTGTGGCGACCCCTAACCGGGAAAAGCCGAAAGACACAAACAAACAGGCATGAGTTTAATACTAGCTGTCATCTGTGAAGTCCTGTATTCTCATACCTAAATATCTTTGTATTAAATATCTGCCATCATCAGATTATTAACCAAGACTAGCAGATGCAATATCTGTGCATCCTTGTGGAAGAGCATGAGAATGGCAAGTGCCGTAAGTCTTAGAGGTTCGACCCAGCTTCTCACTTGCCAAGAATGGAGAGGTTGGTGGCCTGCTTTGCAATCAAGAACATGAAAATTGAGACCCCTTCACAGCGAGACTGGCCCAGACATTAGTGGGGAATTGCCGTAAGGCCCAGCACTCATAAAGCTGGGCACAACCTAACCCTTAAAACTTGGTGTCCAGTCAGCCCCCAGACATATGTGAAAGACTTGAACTTGTCCTCAAATAGTGAGGACTTGGGCCCAAACCCATCATCAGCTTTAGTAGAGTATTAGGCAGTTGGAGGGGCACATCCTTAGCTACACACTTTGGGGAGTTTATGTTGGAGTTCTTTGGATGATGTGCCTCCATGTGCTCTTTGTCAGCCAACTTGATCCCAGGGAGTGATTCTTTGAGTCATCCAGTGTGAGATCAGTGCTGCTCAGAACCAAAGAATCTCCTTTCAGAATGCCCCCCCATCCCCCCACCCCCCACCCCCAAGCAGGTCCAAGTCAGAGGGTTTGTTAAGTTGCTCTACTCCAGGGCTCACATTTCAGGGTCTGGATATCAAGCAGATGCTTGATGTTTGGTGGGAGCTTGAGCTACTGGTGTGGGAATCCAAAACCCATCTAGGCCTAGTGCAGGGCTTCCTTACTGTATGCTGTCCTTGGCCAACATACAGTCAAGCACAACTTCCTTGTCCCCCAATTTTTGGACCCTATTAGTTACATTCTCCCATCACGTGAGAAGACACATTTGTAGCCTTACTTCAGCGAGCAGTAGAAGGCATGATATTTCTTTGCACTCTCTTACTGTGGTATTCATATCATCCTGTTAATAAAAATTTCAGCAACACCTTACACTTAGCAAGTTAAACCCATTGAAACAAGCAGCACCAATTGACCTATTAGGAAACCCACAAAACCTCCAACAAAAGTGCTTTTGCAAGGGACATGTCTGCCCCTGTGGCCTCCCACACCCTCGGAACTTAAATATACTAACTGAGAAAAACATTGTGGGAACTCATTTTGCATGTTTAATCTGTAGACCTATGACAAATTTCTGTTGGGTAGTTGGGTATTATTTGATAGTCATCAGTTAAATGACATGTTCCCCTAAAGTGAGTCAGAGGATCTTGAGACCACTGTCTGTGGGGCAGAGAAGAGTAATGAATTGGCACTCCATCTATCTCTCCAGCTGACCGTTTCTTTGAAAAAGGCTTCAGACTTATGAAGAATTGGCTCCAAACTCATCCATTTCTGAGAAAAGGTACCTGGATGTTCTTCATGATTTGCTGTTGCAGTACTGACTTTTGGGAGTCCTGCCTACAGTAGCCTGGCAGCCCCCAGATATATGGAGCTGATGTCCTTCAAGAATGCAACTGCAGTCATAACATATGGGTTGTCCTGCCTCAGGCAGCCCTCGGTCGGCTGGATTCCAAAGTCTGGGTCCGACGTCGGCTGATGTCGCATTTCTCTCCGACGTCAGAGCGGCTGGAGTATATAAGCATCAGCCGACACCATCTTCTTCAGTCTTTCTTGCCGCACAGTGCCCGAAGCAGAAGCAGTTTGCAAGTGCCGGTCGGTCAGCTCCTGTATTCTTCGAAACCGAAGACATCAAAACCTTTTCTTGCCTCAGCCGATGTCAGAATTAACTGAAAAAGTAAATAATTGTTTGTCTTGTGGTAAACAAATACCTCATAAGGATTTCCATTCTTACTGCCTCCCTTGCCTTGGCCCAGACCACGACGTCTCGGCTTGTGCCGTGCCTGTACTCGCTTCAATAAGCGCACTCTCAGGCGCCGGGCAGAGTTCGCTGAAGACTTTTTTGGGAAAAAGTTTGCTTACATTATGCCGCCGGAACAACCGACACACATACTTCTAAAACGGAAAGACCGGGACCGACCTCCTCGCCCGCGACTTCCTCCGACACCACGGTTCCCTCTGAGGCGGTTATTCCACCGCTTGGAACCGAAGACACTGCACTACCGATACCTCCGACACGGAGGCCACACCGACGCCAATTATTGATTTTCCTCCGGATACTGCAACCGAGGAAATGCCCGAGACCATTGCTGTGGATAAGGTTACCCCTGCACGTGGGGCTGCCAGGCCTCCCATGTCTATGTCTATCAAGGCCTACACAAGGCAGCAAGCCAGGCCAAGCCTGCAAGCCAGGCCAAGCATCACTCAGCTAAAACCTTGCCTCAGCCTAACCCTGAAGCTCAAATTATGTCCCAGATCTAATTTCTATGATCAGAGGCTCCCAGGCCCATCCTGAGAGAGGATCCCAGCCTCCTACTGATAAGAGGCCCAGGGTTGAACCACCTGACCCTTTCCTCAGATGAAGATTCTGGGACTCTGTGCTTTCCGAATCCCAGGAATCCACTTTTCAGACTTCGAGGATTCGATGCAGAGGACTCCATTCCTTCGGCCTCCCTCCTGAGGATATTTCATTTGGGAAGTTCTGCATTCCATGAGGGAGCATTTCCAGTGGCAAGGTCAGGAATTTTCTGATTCCAGGACTTTCCTTAAAAAGCCACAACACAGACCCTTAGCTATTCCTCCTGTGCTTGATGTGTTGGATGACCTTTACTCTGACTCCAGTCCTACCCCTGATTCTCTGCCCCCGGCTCCTGACAAGCCTGACAGATATTATAGGGTCCCTGAAACCCATTCTCATTTCTTTAGGGCCCATGCTGTAGACTTAGAAACTATTTCCCAGGGGCCTAAGGGGATTTCTGCTACCACTTCCAAAAATCCTTTGCCTTCCGACAGAGAGGCAAGGTCCTTAGAGAGATGGGGGAAGAAGGTCTACATCTCTACTACCTTAACTATGAGAGCTCTCAATTGTCTGTTTCATATGTTTCAATACAGGATTCCCTGTTGGATGATTTACAGAAAAAATTAGCCTCTCCTGACCCTTTAGATAGGAAGTCTTTGCAGGAGGCTGTCCATAACTCTCAGCAGGTTAGTAATCATTTTCTGCAGTGTGGATATGATGCATTGGAAGCTTCATGTAGGGCAGCTATGACAGGAGCGGTCATTCGTAGACATGCATGGTTAAAAGAGCAACCCTTACCGGATCATGTTAAGGCAAAACTACTGGATGCTCCCTTGGAAAAGAACAAACTTTTGGTGATAATGCTAAAGATGTGTTAAAGACCATTGAAGAAAAGCCAAGTCAGTTCAGACAGTCAAGGATTTTCTCCAAGTTCAGCCCCCAGGTTCAGCAGGAACTGGCCTTCTAAAAATGGTCATTCCCAAATCCTGAAAATTTCAAAGGGGCAAGAACAGGCATGCCCGTGGCAGAGGGCAATATAGAGGATCCTACAGGAATGGCAACCAACAAACCAAAGAGGTGACACAGGGGTTCCCCTGTCACCAGGGACAATCTCAATGACTTGACTCTAACTTCCGACCAAGGAGCAAGAACAAGCCCCTTTGGGAGGAAAGTTATCTATGTTCTCAGAAAATTGGCACAAACTGATAAAAGACAAATGGATATTGGACATTATAGATCATGGTTACAGGTTCTATTTTCATACCTTACCAAGAAAACAAGGCATGCCAAACCTTCCAGAAAATCAAAAGGCAGAGGCTATCAAGCAAATTTCTCTGCTGGCTCAGATCAAAGCAATAGAAAAAGTGCCTCAACAAGAACAAGGTCAGGGGTTTTACTCAAGACTGTTCCTTGTTCCAAGAAAACAAAATCAATGGAGGCCGATACTGGACTTGTCTGCTTTAAACACTTTTCTCATAGTACCAAAGTTCAAAATGCTGACCTTACAGCAGCTCCTTCCCATGCTGGGCAAGGGGTCCTGGCTGATTACTCTGGACCACAAGGAGGCATACCTGCATGTCCCTATCAGACACAGCTGCAGAAGATACCTCAGATTTCTTGCAGGGCCAGAGCATTATCAATTCTCAGCATTGCCTTTTGGCTTATCTACTGTGCCCAGAGTATTCACGAAATGCCTGGCATCAGTAATTGCTCATTGCAGACTCCAGGGGATTCAAATCTACCCCTACCTGGACGATTGCCTCATACAAGCGGACAACGAACTAACCTTGACAAAAAACTTGAATTATGTCATACACTTGCTACAGGCTTTGGGATACACAGTCAGCTTTCAAAAGTCAAGACTTCTACCATCCCAGCAAATAACTTTCTTAGGAGCCAAACTAGACACAGCCTCTCAAATGGCCTACTTGACAGAAGACAAGCAAGAGCAGTTAACTCATTACTTCAAAAGCTTAGCAAAACTCTCTCAGATGACTGCAAGGAGATTCCTACAGGCCCTGGGGTTCATGGCATCTTGCATTCTCCTGGTCCCACTATCAAGACTACACATGAGAAAACTTCAATGGTATCTAAAGAGCTTATGGTCTCAGCACAACAACAACCTAGAAGCAATTATCCCACTCATTCCATGTCTTCAAAAGGAATTTCTATGGTGGGCCTCAGCAAGTCAGTCAAATACAGGCATGCCATTCAAAAAACCTCAGACAACACAGACCATTACCACAGATGCCTCAGACCATGGATGGGGGGCACACATGGAAGGCAGATGTATTCAAGGACAATGGAATCCAAAGGAAGAACATCTGCATATCAACCAAAAAGAAATGCTGGCAGTGATGCATGCCATCGAGGCCTTTGGACATCAACTTCATCAAGGCCACCTTCTAATAAGGACAGACAACACCACTGTGATGTGGTACATAAACAAGCAGGGAGGTACTCACTCTTACCCCCTTTGCAGGCTAACAATGAATCTTTGGGAAAAATTACTGAGTCTGAACATACAGCTACAGTCCCAATTTGTTCCAGGCAGAGACAATGTTCTGGCGGACAGTCTAAGCAGGAATTTCCTAGACCCACACGAATGGAGGTTACATCCAGACAGCTTTGCACAACTAACCTCGGCATGGGGCAGGCCAGACGTAGACCTATTTGCCTCCGAGCTCAGTCATCAACTACAAAAGTTCTGTTCAAGGACAAATCATCCACAAGCATGGAAGATAGATGCTCTCTCATTCAACTGGAGCTCCCTAGTCATCTATGCATTTCCACCTCTGCCACTGATGACCACAGTGTTACTAAAAATCAAAGCAGAAACTGGCCGAGACAACACTGGTACCCACTACTATGGAGCATATGTCACAACAAATTCCCAAATGGCCTCAACTGTTGACTCAACACAACTTCAGGACAGCTCATCCCAACCTCCAGACTCTACAGCTAACAGCTTGGAAGATCACATAAATAACCTCAATTTATCTAGACCATCCACCAGAAGGGCTTACTCAGCCAAATGGAAGCGTTTCAGCATTTGGAATACCAACAAGGGTCAAGATGCATCAGTACTGAGCATTCCACTCATTCTGGAGTACTTGGCAGAATTGCTAAATAAGGGACTCTCATACTCTTCCATAAAATACATGCTTCAGCTATCTCAGCTAGATACAACACTGACCCACCTGTGTTCTCACATTCTTTGCTAAGGCAATTTCTTAGAGGATCAAGAATATAAAACCTCCAAGAAAGGCACCAGTACCAGCTTGGGATCTCAATTTTGTGTTAGAAAAGAGCCAGCAGCTTCAGCGGATTTACAATTTCTGTCCTGAAGACAGCTTTCCTGCTGGCCATTACCTCAGCTAGAAGGGTTTCAGAATTACAGGCACTAATGGCAATACCACCCTTCATAATCTTCCACGAGACAGGGTCTCCTTACAAACCAATCCTTCCTTTCTGCCAAAAGTGGTATCAAGGGTCTCTAAATCAGCACCTGCCTACTTTCTTTGAAAACAAAGGGGAAAGACTGTTGCATACCTTGGACATACATAGACAACTTCACTACTATCTAGACAGACCCAAGATCAGTAGGAAGACCGATCAGCTATTTGTAGCTAGGAAAAGCAATTTCCAAACAGACAATTTCAAAATGGATTGGACATTGCATCAGACATTGTTATTCCTTCCATGGAAAGAGTGTGCCAGCCAATATCAGACCACACTCTACCAGAGCTACAGCCACCTCCACAGCCTTCTTAAGAGGAGTGCCTACAAAGGATATTCTAGAAGCTGCTACATGGAGCTCCATGCATACATTTTCCAAACACTACAACCTCCCTTTATTTTCCAAATCCAGAGCAGGCTTTGCTTCGGCAGTCCTGCAGGGATTGCTAGCTACACCATCCTTTTCCTAGAGCATACCACCTCCCCCAGCTAAGCTATGGTATTCAACCCATATGTTATGACTGCAGTTGCATTCTTGAAGGACATAGTACAGTTTTGTACCTACCATAAATGTAGATGTCCGATAGATATGCAACTGCAGTCCCTCCCTCCTTCCCTCTATGCCTTGGGTCCACTCCTCTCCCTGTTATTCTTAGCTGGGGATATCTGTTATGGTGTATCTGTTTATTGCTTACTTATTTGTCTGGAAACCTATTTTTGTTTCACAAATTTGATTTTAGCCTTCCTTGGAGGGCACCTGGCATCTGGGGCAAGAAACACTGAAGAAGATGGCAGAGAAATGCGACATCAGCCGACTCAGACTTTGCTGCCGACTGAGGGCTGCCTGAGGCAGGACAACCCATATGTTATGACTGCAGTTGCATATCTATCGGACATCTACATTTATGGTAGGTACAAAACTGTACTTTTCCCCCTTTCCAGGTCTGGTGGATTTACTCTCACTACAGGCATCAGGACACCAGTGGCACTACCTTCAGAGCTTTCTTGCAACAGTTCAATGAACACCTTGAGTATTCCAGATGCATCACCAATCCATTGGGATTTCCTGAATCCAGAATTGTTAGATAGGTACCCCATTGAAGAATGTTCTTATCGTTTTACTGGTTTTGGTCTAAGTTACATTGTATAGGTCAAGAACCAAAGAGAACAATTGCATTAGGTGTAGGAAGAAATCCCTATAGGGACTTCCACTGCAATTGTCATTTTTGCTTGGACCTGGATCATGATGCTCCCTGTTGTCCCCACTTTTCCATATTCAACAAGCAGACTATTAAATGCAGGACAGAATTCTTGTTGCTTCATCAATCCATTGAGATGGCCAGTATCGTTAGGCACCCCAATGAAGAATTTTCTTGTCATTGTCTAACTATTTGTGGTCTAAGTTACATTGTATAGATCAAGAACTATAGTGAACAATTGCATTAGGTGTAGGAAAAAAATTCCATAAAGGGACTTTCACTGCATGCATCATATTTGCCTGGATCTGGATCATGATGTGCCCTGTCGTCCCCATTTTCCATAGTCAACAAGCAGACCATTAAATGCAGTATGTAATTCCTCCAAAAGTATTTTTTTCCCAGGGGAAAAAAAGTCATATCCTGGTATGCTATCATGTCCAGTGCTTCTTCCTTTGACTGCCCTAGAAAGAAGAAAAAACTCTTGGAGAAAGTTTGGGAAACAGATGATACCATTTCAGGGTTTGATAACTTCCCAGGCTCAAAGATGTTGGTGAGGTGACTTTACAGACCCCACATATGGATCTTTTTTTCAACTGATACTGGCATGACCCTTCTGTAGGTTTCCATTCCTCTTGTGTACAGCACATTCTAATGAGCCAAAGGCATTATACTGTCAGCCAGACCTGTGACCTCTTCACAGGTCTCAGATGGTCCAGTGCACACGCTATCTTGAACAAGGGGGAGGGTGGTATCCCCTCACTGTCAGTGCAGGAAGAAGTCAAAGATGCCAGATTAAGGCCTTTTGATACATGCATATGTGCCAAGGATTGCAAGGCAGACTGCATGCCCAATCACAGGTCCAGGACACTTGAGCCTGAATGTTCATCAGTCAGCTTGCCCCAGCCAGTGCTAACTGGGACTCTGTTCCCATCACCTACCAAGGCTGCTGCTCAGGATTTCTTCACATTGACTCCAAACGTTATGAAATTGTTAAAAGTTCAGGCAGGAAATCTGTGAAGAACCTTTAGTGTCTGGGATGTCCTCTGCTAACAGAACAAGTGAACTTTCTTCAGAGTGAATCTGATACTTTGGATTAACTGGTGGAGGAATTGGCTTATGTGACCCTATTATTTCCAGCTTCCTACTTAAAATGTGACACTGTGGATACTCCAACAGCCTTGCCACCTGAGAATGTTTCATTTGGAGATGCACTTTGTAGGATGGAGAAAACCTTCAAACCAGAAGCTAAGGAGTTTTCTTAGACGTAGATCAAATAAAGGCATTTTCTGGGCCTGCTAGAGCCAAAGTTTCTGTCCAGCTCTCCAGTTTTGGAAGCCCTGGATGATCTTTTTTATGGTGTACCCTTTGCAGCCTGATCCACATTCTCTGCTACCATGAAACTAGATCAGTATTGTAGGTCCATGACTCCACTCAAACATCTGTACAAGAACCCAGTTACTGATCCACAAGTGGGGTCCATGTATTTCAGCAAGGGATCTAATGTAATTGCAGCCTGTAACTCACATTCATGATGATAAGGTGTGCAAAATATTGGACCTTTTGGGGGAAAAAGACATGCATCTCAGTCATCCTGGCTATTAGGGCCTTCACCTGCTGTTCTCAAGTGTTAAAATTCCAGGATCCCCTTCTTGAATAGTTGAAACAGGAGGCAGAAGTGATACAAGACAGGATTCCTTAGAAGGGAAATGCTTGACCTATGCAACTTCAGTGTTGCCAACACACTGCATGAAATATGGCAACGGTACAATAAATGAATATTGCAGGGCAGCTACTATGGTGACTGTAGCTAGGCAGTGTGCCTGACTTGAGGGCTCAGCCTTTCCAGAACATCTGAATACCCCTCTGTTTAAGCAACTTCTCTTTGCCCCCCACAGAGGAGGTGCTCAAGAAGCAGGAAGAAAAGGGGTAAACTCTGCAATCTGTCAAAGAGATTTTTCGTTTCCCAGCACCAAGTTTTTATTTATTTTTTAAATTACCCCACCAAAGCTCAACTGTTCTATCCCAAACATAAGTCAAGGTCAACTCTTCTGCCCCAAACATAAGTCAAGGGACCAGAAAGAGTCTTACCTCAATCAAGACTCAGAGGTAGACTGTCCTTTTTGCAAAACAATAGGAAGGTAATTGCACAGCACATGGTCCCTCAGATCATAAAATAGATGGAGTGAGAGCTGCTACTGCTGTTTTGCCCATCCTGGGAGAAGAGAGGCAGTTCTGGCTCACCACACTGGTGACATGTACTGGGGGCACTAGGTCTTACACCCAGCGGAGACTGACCCAACTGAGCCTGCACTGACCAACTGTAATCTGAGGAGAACTTGATGTGCAGAGGCACACTTCTCAGATGACAGTAATAGTGGAGCTTGCAAGAGCTGCTGGATTCTGCCAGAAAGAGAGAGAGAGAGAGGGTAGGCCGCACCATAAAATTAGCAAGCAGACCCCACTTCTTACCACCTGACTCAGTAGAGAATGGGGGGTTGATTTGGATTCCCAGGCAGGAACAAATGGGCTTTTAGGGCTTACCTATCTGGGAATGCCTGGCTATGACCCCCCCCCCCAGAGTAAATGGGCTGATTGGGCGTAGGTAATGATGCATCAAGGTAAGATCTTCAAGGAGCAAAAGAAAAATGGGTTGCAGACTCTTAATTCCAAAAGAACCCAAAATCTCTAGATGTTCCTGCCATTCCTAAAGATAAGCAACACTTGATGCCTTTACAAATACGTCATATAGCTCATGGAGCCATACATATGGTCCCAGAAAAAAATGGATGGGGTTTTCTCATGGTTGTTTTGAGTCCCAAGAAAAGAAGGATCTTGGAAAGCCAGACTGGACCTCTCTGAGCAAGTGTTTGCTAGTTCCAAAGTTCTAGATTTTGTCATTTCAGAGCCTTTTGCCTGTGATCCTTGCCAGAGCCTAATGTAAATATTGAGCCTAAAAGATCTCTATCTGCACATACTTATAGTCAAACTGGACAGGCACTTCCTAATGGTGTACTCATTACCAATACATTTACTTGTCCTTTGGCTTGTCTGCTGCATCTAGGGTATTTACAAAGTGCCTGGCTTCAGTCATTTCTTTTTGAAGGGCAAAGGCTTTCATACATCTCCCTGCCTATATGATTGCTTCATTCAGGCTTGTTCAATGCAGAAAATCAAAAGGGCTCATGAGACTACAATTCATTGCTTCCAGTTCATGGGATTGTCTTTAAATTTTCTGAAGTCACCTTAGGACCAATCTGTCAAGTCACCCTTCTAAGAGCTCTGCTGACATAGACAGGCAGAAAGCTTTCCTTCTCAGAGACTAATCTTGTTTCTGACCTAGTACTTCAGAAGGATTGCAATATTTAACTAGATTAACGTCAAATAATTCCTTAGAGTTCTAGGCTATGTGGCTTCCTGCATACTTATGTCTTTCCTGGGAAGACTGCTTATGAAAAGTCTACAGTAGTACCTCAGAAAGTCACTGCAGACTCAAATCTGCTATTATCCTACATCAAGAAAGAGTTCTTGTGATGACTAGGACAGATCTCTCTAAATCTGGGTGTTCCCTTCAGACTTTCACAACAGGCTACTCAAGACATCAACTGAGGAGCCTGTGTTGGTAAGTGAGAAGTCAGAGGATGGAGGCAAAATCCTGACAGTGTCCACAATGATGGGTATATTACCAAGCAAAGGGACATGCTCTTACCTCCTATACATACTCTCAATGCAAGCATGGGAACTAACCCATGATGGAGGTCTGACCCATGATGGAGGTCTGACCCTCAGGGTACAATTTAGTTTATTTCATAACAAAAAAAAATGTGTTGGCAGACCATCTGAGGAGAACATGACTACACCCCAACAAAATGGATGTTAAAAAAGAAAATGTGCTTGAAGTCAGTCCACAAGTGGATGCCAGAAGTAGTCATCTTTGCTTATCCAGAAACTGACAACTGAGCAAATATCACACCATGATGTCCACTGAAGAAGTCTGAGTAGCATATGCCGTCTCCATTTCCTGGGTTGATCTGTATGTGCATTCTTTTCTTCCTGTACCCCTGATCCCCAGTGTATACCAAACAACAAGGGAAGAGAGGGCAGAAATGCTGTTAATAGCAACATTTTCAACCAGGCAACATTGGATCTCCCTTTTGTTGGGCCTAGCAAGGGAAGACCCAGTAATGTTGTCTCAGCACATGGTCCTCAACTCAAAACAAGGGATGGATAGTTCACCCAAGGTTGTGAACTTTAAGGCCGACAGTAGATGATTTGTCACGCATCTCTTCCAGGCATATGTTCCCTGAAGACTTGTGCATTTTGTAGGAGCCAGGAAGCTCATTAGTGGAAAATCTTGTATAGAAAAGTGGAAAGGGTTGTGTCACTGGTCCCTTGACAGAGCAGAACCCAATATTGATGCAGGTGTCTATAGTCCTGTCTTATCTGCTGGACCTGCACAAACTTGGGCTGTCTTATGCCTCTTTTAAAGATAGTTAGAGGCAGTCAGTAAAACATCCCCTATAAACCAAATATAAATCAGATTTGTGGGTCACATTTCAGTTGCATGGCTAGGCTTTTAAGGACCCTAGTGGTCATTAGCCTAGTATACACCTATGAACATGTATGCTTTAGAATTGCTGGGTGTCTTCCTCTAGACACCCCTTTTTTTCTCCTATTTGTCAAATTAATTTCTAAAAGTGGTGTTTCATCTTAGGCCCCCTAAAACAAGGCTTGTTGCACAATGTAGTCTTAACTTTGTAATGGAAAAACTTACTCTGCCTATCTTTAAGTTGGCTCCTTCCACTGCAATAAAATTCCTTTCTAGGAAGATTACCATTTCATTAGCATTGACAGCTAGGCAAGCATTATAATTGTAAGCTGTCGTGTTTATACCTTTCATGGTATTTCAACAGGAGAGGGTCACCCTCTCTACCAATCCTTCATGCCAAAAGTGGTCATAGAATTTCCTTTAAATCAAGCCATTCACCTGCATTATATTTTACCTCAAAACATGGAAGATAGGATCTTGCATTGCCTAGATGCACACAGACCAATTAAGATTCTACCTGGACAAGACAAAGCAATATAGAAAGTTTGGTCCATTCTTGTAATTGCCAAAGACGGAGAGGGTAAACATCAACAAGCAAACCATATCTAAATGGATATCTCCACTCATTCCTGTATGTTATACATATCATGTTGAACTGTTGACTGCTCATTCCACTAGGGCCATAGCTAACACTACAGCATTCTTTAGAGGGGTCACTCCACAAGTCATTGTCTAAGCAGCCGCCTGGTCATCTGTGCAAACATTTGTCAAACATTGTAATTTGGGCAGCATTTTCAGGGCCAGGGAAGGTTTTGCTATAGCCGTTTTACAGGGTCTTGTGTACCTTGACATTGCAACAGGCTAGCCACCATGTGATCCATAATCTGTGAACAACATTCCAAGAATTAGTGCTGTAATAGAGAATCACAAAGAACATAGGACAGTGGTGTTAAAAACTTAACATAATTGTAAATATTTGAAAATATTTACTGCTGCAGTACAGGTTCCTCCTATTATTCCTCTCTATACTTGGGACACATTGGGGTTGGGATTAGTGCCCATTCTGCCCTTCCCATCTTCTCTCTTTCCCACCAGTTCAGGCACCCTCCTTCTCAGAGGTAAGCAGCGGCCTGGACATCCAGGCTTTGAGGGTCCATCTGTTTGTGCACTTCCACTGAGATGTGTCATCCTTTGGTGGGGCATGCTCTGGCTCTGAGGAGCAACTCCTGAAACCTGCTAGAGCTAGAAAGACCTGATGGTACTAGCGGATATCTTTTTATACTGCTGATGTCCTGACATCAGTGTGTAGGGGAGTCCACCACATTTGAAGGGGGAAAGAAGAGCTCTGGTATTCAGGCTTCTACAGGCAGGGGTCCCAAGAGTCATTACTGCAACAGTAAATCAGCTAGAACACCAACCATTAAGATACGTCCTTAAGACAGTTGTACTTAAGCACTGCCCTGGGATGTCATCCTGACAGCCTGGGTGAACTCTGACTCTGCCTGTTTCATCCAGATAAAGCCAGATACACTCCATAGGCCCACTTCCAATTGAGAAGACCTGTTTTATAAGCATCCCTTTGTTGACTCTTGTTACTTCTTGAGCCAAGCATAGGTCCATAGATAGCAATGCATTCTTATCCTGTAATGGAAATTGAGTTCAGTGCTTAGGTGTTGTGAGAGACAGGCAGGTGCTCTGACACTTTTGGATGTAGAGCACTAGACCTTTGATGTAGAGAGATAAGACTATGACTGCAACGGAGACACCTGGCTTTTGACTTGAGGTTCAGACACTGGAGGTGCCAAGCAGAGGAGGGTGTGACTCAGAGGCTTACAGTGGCCTCCCCATCCAGGGAGAGAGATTAGTCTGCCATTTCACCATTAGCAATCAGAGGTTTGTAGGCACTGAAAATCAAACGAACCCAGGGTACTTAGGCTTGGTACTATCAAACCAGTAATACTAGCCCTCATTAGCACAGATGTCGAAATAGACACAATCATCTGAGGGCATAACAGTCCCTCACAGTGATGCATTTGCTCAAATGAACTACATTGGGGTAGGGTTAGTGCCAGTAAAACACTCTGCACTTCAAGGCTTGGCCTCTGATGCAGATCCTTTAATCCCAAGGATTTGGCCAGCTGAGGTCTGAGTGTTTTGAACAGATATCGATGTATTTTGGTTAGTCCACATTCAAGGTGCATGTGTCAGAGCGCTCTGTGCATAATGACCATGTGTAAGGCAAGAATGTGGCCTGACACTGGCTGGATAAACAATTCATTAAAGGAGTAATGCATCCCTGTATTACTTTGAAGAGACCCTCCCTTCCAGGGGAACTGAACATGATCAGCAGATTTGCCTTTCTGCAGTTTGAGTCTGCTAACTTGACTGTTTTGAATTTTCTTTCTTTGGAAATGCTTCTTCATTTGTGATGTAAGAGCTGCAGGCCGATGTTCTTCGTTCCACATTGCTGCAGTCCTTACTATTGGGTAGTCCGCTGTCCCAGTCGGCCCGAATACCAGAGTATATGGCTGACGTCGGTCAGTTTTGCCGCATGGTCCGATGCAGAAGCAGTTTGTGCAGGTTGGCGTTCTGAGATATTTCGTTTCAGACCGAATCAGAGTTGGCTAAGTACCCGTTGGGAACATTTTGTTTTTCTTGCCTCAGTATTTAACGGATGTCAGAAAAAGTGAATAACTGTATTTCTTGTGGGAAACAGATACCTCATAGGGATTACCATACCTTGTGTATACCTTGTTTAGGGCCTGAGCTAGGTTTATCAAAGGTTAGACTGTGCCAGGTTAGTGTTTGGGAAGCGTTGCAATTATAAAATGCCGTCGGATGCTCCGCCGCTTTTAAAAGAAAAGCAGCAAGGACGTTTTGCCAGGAGTTTCTATGGAGTCTCAGGCAGAAACTTTACTGTTACAGGATGTGCCTTCTCAGGAGGTAGGCCAGGCTGAGGGGCTTCTCAGGTAACTGTTCTTCCCTCTCTTCCCAAGGTAGTTAGAGCCTCTCCTGCTGTTGCCAAACTTCTTTGAGAGGTAGGCCAAGTTCAGCTTCGGGGCTTCTCCTAGCATTTCGGGTCGGTACCTAAGAAACATATGCTTAAAATGGCAGAAGATTTGATTACTATGATTAGAGGTTCTATGCCCCCTCCTGATAAGAGGCCTAGGGTGGATCAGGAGTTTGATAGTTTTGAACAGTGTTCAGAGGCTTCTGAGTCCTCTGTGGAAGAATTGCAGGAGTATCCTCCTTATTCTGATTCTGATGTGGATGATTCCACTCCTACAGCTTCTCCTCCTGAGGATTTCTCATTTTCAGAGACTCTGCATGCCATGAGGGAGCACTTTAAATGGGAAGGCCAGGATTACTCTGATTCCAGGAAAAGGCTTAGGAATTCTTGTTTTACCCCAGCATAGACCCTTAGCTATACCTCCTGTGTTGAATGTGGCGGAAGATGTTTTTGCAGAGGCTTCCTGAACCCTGATTCTTTGCCTCCTGCTCCTGTTAAACCTGATAGGTACTGAAGCTCATAAGTATTTGTTTAAGAGTCCTAGGGCGGACCCAGAAACTGTTTCTCAGGGGCCTAAAGGTGTTAAGGCCTCTGTGGTTAAAAATCCTGTTCCCACTGATAAAGAGGCAAGGGCTTTGGATAGGTGGGGAAAGAAAGTGTATACTTCTTCCACTCTAGCCATGAGGGCGTTGAATTGTCAGTTTCACATGCTAAAATATCAAAATTATCTCCTTTCACAATTGAAATCTAAGGTGGATGCTTTGGCGGAAGGTATTGAGTGTAAAGAGTTGCTGGATTTGGTTCATGTGTCTGAACAAGTGGGTAAGCATTCTTTGCAATGTGGTTTTGATGCTGTACAGGCCTCCTCGAGGGTGGCTGCCACTAGTTCTGTTCTTAGGCATGCCTGGTTGAGGATCAGAATTTAGCTGAGCATGTTAAGACAAGGATTTTGGATGCTCCTTTACAGTCTGATGTGTTGTTTGGTTCGCCTGTGGAAGCAGTTTTAAAATGGAGGACAAAGCTAAGTCTATGCAAACTGTTAAAGATTTTTTGCAGGTGCAGCCACCGAAGTTTAGTAGAAATTGGCCGGCTAAGGGGTGGACATATCCTGCTTATGATTCCCAGTCTAGGGGTAGGTCTAGACGTGGTAGGGGCAGGGCTCAAGGTTCTTTTAGGCCTAGAACAGGAGTTCTCCTGCTCAGACTTCTGGTGAGGGCAGGGTCAGTCCTTTCGTAAACAGACCCAATGACCTGCCTTTTCAGCTGCCAGCAGATTCTCGTCTGGCAGCTCCTTTGGGAGGAAGACTGTCTCTTTTCAAGAAAATTGGGATTTAATTACTCAAGACAGATGGGTGTTGGATATCATTCACCACGGTTACAGGTTCTATTTCCATACATTGCCCCTTTCAAAGGCATGCCAGACGTTCCTCCTCCACAAAGGAAAGGCTCACAAGCAAATTTCTCAGTTACTCCAGATAGGGGCCATTCAGCCAGTCCCTGTATCAGAAAGGGGCCTAGGATTTTATTCTCGCCTGTTCCTAGTACCAAAGAAGGGGAACACGTGGAGACCAATTTTGGATTTATCTCTCCTCAACACTTATCTGGACATTCCCAAGTTCAAGATGTTGACGTTACAACAGCTTTTACCTCTGCTGGGCAAAGATCACTGGATGGTAACTTTAGATCTCAAGGAAGCTTACCTTCATGTGCCTATAAGGCTAAGTTGCAGGAAGTATCTGCGGTTTCGAGCTGGAAATTCTCATTATCAGTTCTCTGCATTGCCCTTTGGCTTATCTACTGTATTCACAAAGGTTCTGGCTCCAGTGATAGCTTACTTCAGGCTACAAGGAATTCAAATCTATCCTTACTTGAACGACTGCCTGATTCTGGCTCAAGAAAAGGAAGACCTTCTACAGCATCTGGAATATGTTATAGCAGTGCTAAGATGCCTAGGGTATTCTGTGAGCGAAATAAAGTCCAGTCTAGTACCCTCTCAAGACATGTGCTTTCTGGGTGTGAGACTGAATACAGCAGCCCAGATGGCCTTTAACCCGGACAAACAAAAGAGTCTATCACTTTACTTCCATCAACTATCTCATCAGTCCGTGCTGACTGCAAGGACAGTCCTTCAAGCATTAGGGTTCATGGCATCTTGTATTCTGGTGCTTCCCAATGCCAAACTGCATATGAGGAAGCTACAATGGTATCTCAAAATGTATGGACACAGCACTGCCAGGATTTGGACACTGTCATTCAAATAATACCTTGCCTTCAAAAAGAATTTTTGTGCTAAACCAGGGACTCTCTGTGACCGAGTCAGATTTTAACGACAGATGCCTCGGACATTGCTGGGAGCTCATCTAAATGGAAAGTGGATACAAGACAAGTGGCCTGCCAGACTACAGCATCTACATATCAACATGAAGGAGATGTTAGCAGTCCAGTTTGCATTAATGGCTTTCAAGGAGTTACTTCTTCCAGGGCAGGTGTTGATTGTAACAGACAACACAACTGTCATGTGGTACATCAACAAGCAGGGGAACACATTCTTATCCTCTATGCAGGCAAGCAATGATTTTATGGGAGACTGCTAAGCTTGCAACTAACTCTTCAGGCAAGGTTTCTGCCAGGAGCACAGAACTCCTTAGCAGATGTGTTAAGCAGACAAATCATGGATCCCCACAGTGGAAACTGGATCTTCATGTATTTCAGAAATTGACAGTGTCATGGGGAACTCAGACATAGATCTGTTCGCTTCTCCACTAAACCACCAGCTTGCACAAAGGGGTTTCATCGCACAGCTTGGAAAGTGGATGCTCTGTCTTTCAGTTGGAAAAACCTTCATGTGTATGCCTTTCCACCTCTGCCTCTTCTTCCAAAGGTGCTACTAAAAGTCAGACAAGACAAGCCAAGGATGATTTTGATAGCTCTGATTCCTCATCTGTTATCTCAGAAGGGCGGTCATCTGCTCAATGTCAAGCTTCACTCTCTCCATCTAACAGCCTGGCATATTCTGTGTTGAAACACAGCAGGTCTCAACTTCCTCAACAAGTTTTAAATGTGATTATGGAAGCTAGAAGACCTAGTACAAGGAAAGTGTAGAAAAATGGAAGAGATTTTTTTTTGGAGTACAGCAAAGAATTTGGAGGTTTCTGAGCCTAATTTGAGTGTGGCTCTTCAATATCTCACTGAGTTATTGGACAAAGGTTTGTCCTTCTCTTCCATTAAGATTCATGCTGCAGCAATTTCAGCTCACTATGATTGTGACCCACCATTGTTTTAGCATCCTTTGTTCAAGCAGTTTCTTAGAGGGCAAGAATATAAGACCCCGAGAGCTCCTACTCCTGCTTGGGATCTCAATTTTGTGTTGGAAAAACTTACTCTACAACCTTTTGAGCTGCGGCTACTGCTGAATTGAGAGTCTTGTCATGGAACACTCCTTTTCTTTTGGCTATTACTTCTCCAAGAACGGTGTCTGAGTTACAGCCCCTTATGGCAGTTGAGCCCTTTTGATTTTCCATAAGGATAGGGTATCATTACGTACTAATCCTTCCTTTATGCCTAAGGTGGTTTCTAGTGTGGCTTTAAACCAAACTATTCATTTGCCTACTTTTTATGCAGACCCCAAATAAAGGGAAAAGATTTTGCACACTTTAGATGTACACAGGCAATTGCGTTATTATTTGAGCAGGACTAAGGATTTTAGACAGTCTCAGCAGTTGTTTGTTTCTTTTGCTTTGAGTCAAGCCTGTGTCAAAACAAACTATTTCTAGGTGGATTGGGTTTTGCATTGCATTTTGTTATTCCCATCATGGCAAGGAGATTCCAGCTGGGATTAGGCCTCATTCCACTAGGGCTACTGCCACTTCAACAGCATTTCTAACGGGGGTGGCAACTAAAGATATTTTGGAGGCAGCTACTTGGAGTTCAGTGCATACTTTCTCTAAGCATTATCACCTTCCTATCTACTCTAAGTCTAGGGCTGGTTTTGCCACAGCTGTTTTGCAGGGCATGTTGTCAGCTCCTACTTCTTTATGATTTGCCAGCCTCCCTTACCTCTGCTTTGGGATTCTACCCAATAGTAAGGACTGCAGCAATGTGGAGCGAATAACATAGTACAGTTTTGTACCTACCATAAATGTAGATGTTCGAGGATCCACATTGCTGCAGTCCCTCCCTCCTTCCCTCTGTGTTTAGGGGTGGTTGTGTAGGTGAGGTTATCTGTTGATATTTTTATATATTTTTGTATATATTGTACATAATTTTGGTGCAGGTATTTTGGGCCTTGTCTTTTTAGGGTCTTCTGACATCTGGGGCAAGAAAAGACTGAGGATATGACGTCGGTCATGCGCGCCCTGACCGTCAGCCATATACTCTGGTATTCGGGCCGACTGGGACAGCGGACTACCCAATAGTAAGGACTGTAGCAATGTGGATCCTCGAACATCTACATTTATGGTAGGTACAAAACTGTACTTTATGTCTATTGAACCACATCTTTTCTTTCACAAGGATAAGATGTCTTTCAGGATGAACCTATCTTGAAGGTGGTTCATGTTTGAACCAATTTGTTCATTTTTGGGGGTTTTTTTGTGAAACCAGAGAACAGTGGGGCCTTGACTGCTAGGACATGCACCAAGAACTCTGGTGTTACTTGAGGCAGATATGCTGGTTTTTGTAAGCTATACCATTTGTTTCCTTTGTGAAAAGGAGAGAAGTGACTTGCTATTGGCAAGCAGGAGTTTTCCAAGTGGAATGACAATTGCGTTTTTTTTTTTTTTTTTTTGCTATCGGAGCACTGACCACCTGTTTATCTCATTATATTTTAATGTACAAATTCACTCTCTCGTCTGGGGTTAAGTTCACTGCGTCATAGGAGTGCCTGCCTCCATCCTCTAATGCCTTCTTCAAGAATGTCTCCTTTGTAAGCATGTTTGCTGTAACTGCTTCATCTATGCTACTTGCTTTCATCAAACAGTAGTTTCTCAGCAGTGTTTCTAGGAGTTGGGCTACATTAGAGAAGTTGGGACTGCAGGACTTTGCTATATAAACCCTGTGTTTGTATATCCTCAGGCTGTTTCCAGCCTGATAGTACCCGCTTGAAATTCAACCCAGCCAAGAAACCATCAAGGAGGATCCTCAATGTCAGATGCAGCAGATGCAGTATGACAGTATTAGTTAATCTATACAAGGATCCTCTATGGTTCAGGAATTCCTTCCTTTCTTCAGTATGTAGTTATGTATTACTTGTTTAGCAATCTAAGTGTCCTCACTTCATTGTTAATTCTTGATTTGCAAGGACAAAACTCATTAGTGTCACGGGGGATTACTGTGGCCTCTGAAGATGCATATGCTTTATGCCATGGCATGCATCAGCATGTATGAGATTGGAAATCACTGAACATGGGGTTTTATGAATCCAGAGTTCAGAATTGTGATTGATGATAAATGTATGCTTAAGGACCCATCAAGAGAAACTCCATTCATAGATCAACTGATACTGTTAGTATATACCTGTTATTTCTGTTTATGCAGCTGACTCACTAAGCTGTAATTGTAGTCCGTATCCATAGGCTTTGTGAAAACAACTGAGTTTCCTTGAGAACATGACAGCAACAGCAGCAACCAGCTATAGAAAACATACTGGATTTCTGCTATAGGTACCTTCCCTAAAAACTGTAATTTTCTTTTCTTTTAGTGGCTACTCATCACATTATTAAAGAGCCACATTTGTACAAAACAAATGTTGAGATCTGACTTCAACTGCAGTTTGTGTTGCTTGATTGTTGGAATGTCCTGTTCTGATGTACCCAGGATGGCAGAGTTCAGATATTTTTTGTCACCTCTACACAATGGTGCCTAGTCCTGCGCTTCTGATGAAGGCATACTGTGATGTCACACTCATTCAGCTTCTGTGCCTCACATTTTTTTCTGCCATTTACAGTTTGTCTCTCAGTTTGAATCTTCATAGGAATCCTCATGTATTCAGTACCTAAAGCACCAATGTGTTCTAAGTATTTCTATGTCACCGGATCTGTAGCCATGACACTCGCCAACAATGTGTCAGCTCTTGGGGAAACCGCTTCATATGAAGCAGTACCATGGGTGCTAGTGTTAAAACCTGACCTGTTGTGGGAGATGAAAGAAACTTGAAATTATATCAGCTCATTAAGATAGTATGATTGAAGAAACCAAGGGTGCACCAATAGCTGATAAAAACTCCAAAAAACTGCAATTAGTTTACCGTTTATTGTCAAAAACAGCAACAGGATCCAGAGAGTAAGCGCTTTCACGTCCTACGACGCTTCATCAGACTTCAATAAAACATTTCAAAAACAACTCCTTAAATATACATTAATCAAGGAGCGTCCTCTATTAACAAAATTGATGACAATCAATTAAAGTGCTAGTGGATATATAAAACACTGATGGCTCACTATATGTTGCTGAAAATAAAAAACACACATTTCATAGTAAGGTTAAAAGTAAACAGATGTATCTCCATTTATTAAAATAACATGCTGTGAGGATGTGTAAATGCATATAAATATAGATTCTATTAAAAAATCATTATATATTAAAAATCACAATTAAAGAATCAATATTTGAGTGGTCTTGCTGCTAGAAATGGTTTGAGCGTAACCTTCTCGTTCAATCCATATTTGTGTGCTTGCAGCCTAAGTATCCACTTATTTTCTATCTCTTCGGTTCTATTCTTAAAATTTCCCAATCTGTGTGTCCTGTTTACTATTTCTAATACCCTGAACTTAAAGGAATGTGTAAGGCCATGTTCCAGCACATGTCGTGCTAGAGCATTAGTTGTATTCTCTTTATGTATAGCATAAATATGTTCCCTTATACGTTCACGCAACGTCCTATTGGTTTTTCCAATATAGAACGTTTTGCACACCTGACATTGCGCCAAATAGACTACATCTGTGGTCTTGCAGTCAGCATGTCCTCTAAATGTATATATGTGTCCAGTATAAGGGTGTGTAAATGCATCTTCTTCTGCTATGTACTTACATTGATTGCAGGTGCGGCAAGCAAAAGTGCCTGACCTCTGCGACAGAATGGAACCTCCATTCATTTGTTCATAGCATAGTAGCCTATTCAAAGATTTCATATTTCTATAAGCTATATTGGGCCTGTCACTCACTAGATCTCTGATCTTGTCATCCACCATCAACAACTTCCAATTATCCTCTAATATTTGTTTAATACGCGTGTTCCTATTGGTAAAAGGAATGGTCAGCCTGTTTTTGGTCCCTATGTTGCTTGCACTTTGCATGCCCATAAAGTTGTCATCCCTATTAAAAAAAGGGGTCCCTTTCCCAGTTCTATGTATATCCCCCGCCTTCATAGCTTCCTGTACTTCTACCTTCTTATAGCCTCTAGAGGCGAAATTTCTAGCCAGTCTAGTTTGTTGCTGTCTGTAAGCTGTTTCCTGTGTTGTTAACCTTGATGCTCTGAGGACTTGATTTTTGACTATGTTGGAATGTACATGTCTGAGGTGCATACTGTTGCGATGTAATAGGCTATTTCTCCAACAGGATTTCCTGAATAGCTCAGTATCTATCCCATTGATCCCTTTTGTTATCCTCACATCAAGAAATTCAATCATGTTCTGTGAATGTGAACATTCAAAAACCAGAAAATTGGTCATGCCATTAATTCATGCCATTCATTCATTACTAGACAAAAATCAGAATATGTTAATCCCCCAAATACAAGGCTAATCCGATCTATCAAGCATTTTAACATAGACCTTTTTAAAGCTGAACTGAGAGCATGCAATTGGAATTGCTTAAAATCACTTCCCCTGGAAGAGGCAGTATTATTCTTTAATAATACATTCTTATCCATACTTGATTCACATGCTCCAGAACGTGCTATTAGAGTAAAGACCAAATCTGCCCCATGGCTGAAGGACAATACTAAAAAACTCATTCATGCTAGAAACAAAGCATGGACAAAATGGAGATGCGATAGACAAAACCCTGATTTAGTTAATTTCCCAACTTAGAAATCTAGCTAAAAAATCAATAATCTCTGACAAGAAAAACTTCTACTGTAAACTTCAGGAAACTCATATTAACAACTCTAAACAGTTCTGGTCATCAGTAAATAGACTTCTTTCCCCAGGAATGGCTAAAACTCCTTCCCCTCTAAATGCTGACCCAGAAACCCCTCTCCAGACTGCTAATGCTTTCAACTCTTTTTTCACTGAAACTATTCAATCCCTAGCCAAACAAATGAACTCTAACAACTCTTATATTCCAACTAACATAACTAACTCCTCCTACAACTTCTCTCTAAAACCTATATCTACTTCTTTCATCTACAGACTCATTCACAAACTGAAACCCTGTACCCCTTCTGCTGACAAGCTCCCTTCTCTTTTCCTTCAGAAAGCTGCCAAAGAAATTGCATATCCTATATCCTTACTTATCAACAGAACTATCCAAGAAGGAACCATCCCTAATATCTGGAAAGTCTCCTATATTATCCCACTACATAAAGGTGGTAACTCCCTTGACCTTTCCAACTTTAGACCAATTGCCCTTCTCTCACCCCTAGCAAAAATCATGGAAAAATGTATTCATCAACAGCTGGTACACTATCTCTCTCTCCACTGCATAATAGCAAACTGCCAGCATGGTTTCAGACCCCACCACAGTACCACCACTGCCCTTCTATCCTTTATAGATACTATCAACAAAAATCGAAACAACAATACTCTCTCTTCCGCTCTTTTCATTGATCTCTCTAAAGCTTTCGACATGGTCAACCACACTCTCTTAATTAACATTCTTGCATCTCTCTCTTGTGATAAACTAGCCATTAATTGGTTTAGATCTTATCTTAACAACAGACAACAAGCAGTAATATGGGAAAACCATATCTCATCACTCTTACCCATTTCCATCGGAGTTCCCCAGGGCTCCATTCTTGGTCCACTTCTGTTCTCCCTCTTTATTAACGATCTTCAGACTGCAATCCCACAAGCAACCTGCATACAATACAGATGATTCCACCCTTATCTGCTCAGCACCATCCTCTACTGAACTGAGCTCATTGACCCAAAATACCTTTAACACTGTAGAAACTTGGTTTTCTAGACGGTTTCTCCTACTAAATGCCAAAAAAACTAAACTCCTCCTCTTCTCCCCACCACTGGTCCCCCTTTAAACTTTACCATTTCCTCAAACAATGGCACTATCATCTCACCTGATCCAACTACAAAACTCTTAGGAATAACCATTGACAATAATCTCTCCTTCGATCAGCACATTAACAACACCATCAAGATTGTTAACAGAAAAATTGGATCCCTATATCGTATCAAACCTTTTCTAACCCCAGCAACTAGAACCAAAATTGCACAATCTCATCTCCTATCTTCTCTCCTATATGCTTCCCCCATTTATACAAACCTTAAGAAAATCAATCTTAACAAACTTGTAAATTGCTATAACAACATAGCTCGCTTCGCCACTACTAACCGCTTCAGGACCCACCATTGTATTAACTTAAAACAACTTGGCTGGCTTGAATTTCAAAACTACCTACTAATTACTCAACTCACTATAGCCCACAACATATTACACCAACCTGACAACACCCCAATACTCTCTCAACTTCTAATCCCTTACAACAATCTTAACTCACTTCGCTCCTCTACTAAACTCATGACACAATCTATAAAGGTAAACAACACAGCAGGTGGTTCTCTATTCACTAACACAATAGGCAGAAGTTGGAATCTCTTACCTAGTGACTTAACTCTGACTACATCCCTGCCTCAATTCAAACAAAAATTAAACTGTACTTCCAAAATCATTGGCTTTGTTCCTGCAGTACACCTGACTAACCATTTTCTCTTACTCTGTTTCTCCTCCTCTCTTGTCATCTCCACCTTTTCATTTCTCATCCTCTTACTGTTCTGATTTAAGTATGTACATTTTATATACAATTGCTAACATGACATTAACTGCATTTTGTAAACTTGTTTCTCTTTTGAAATTATCTTTCTTTCTTTGTGTTTTTATTAATTCCAATTTTTCCTATATCTTAGAGTAATAGTTTTTTATGTGATGTACTTAGTATTTAGTGGAGCTTTTCTCCTCGGGCCTCTGCTGAAAATGGACATGTATCCAGCCAGACTAGCCCGGTCAACAAATGTAAAATAAAATAAATAAAATAAAATAAATAAAATAAATGTATTGGACAAACTCATACAACTGTCCTTCTGTACCCCCCATACAATAAACACATCATCCACAAATCTGCTGTAGTACTTAAGATGATCCATAAACACCATGTTCTTCAACACATAGGCTCCTTCCCAAAATGCCAACACCAAGTTGGCATAGGAGTTGGCGCAGGGGGTCCCCATTGCTACCCCCTTCTTCTGTAGGAAGTATGCCTTCTCATAGAACAAGACATTATTTTCAAGCACTATATCCAGCAGTAACATCCATCTAATGACCTTGTCATTGGTGATCTGATTCTCAAGAAAAAATAGCCTGACATATTCAACTCCTATGTTGTTGGGTATGGACGTGAACAATGATTTAACATCTAATGTTACAAACAAATCATCTTTGTCTATGGGTGTTAACCTATTAAAACTCGCCAGATTTTCTAAAAAGTGTTGAGTGTCTCTAAGTATATGATTAGTGTTGTTGACTATTGGCTTGAATTTCTTGTCCAAATATATAGATAAGGGTTCCGTTAACCAGCCTTTGCTTGAGACGATCGTCTCAACGGGGGGTCAAGTGGTTCCTTATGAATCTTCGGAAGGCCCCTAAAAATAGGGATTAAAGGGTTTTCCACTATAAAATATTTATATAAATCCATATCGATAACATTGCTTAACAGAAGGTCATACAGATGCCCATGTACACCTTTAATCAACTTTTTAATGAGTTTCCATCCAAAGGGTAGTACGTGTCTTTGTCTGCTAACAAATGCTCTATCTTACTTCTATATAGCCCTCTGTCCATCACTACAACGGCTCCCCCCTTATCGGCTTGTCTGATCACAATGTTCTCATTCTTCTGTAAACGTGTAACAGCCTCTCTCTCATCCCTGGTCATGTTGAAAAATTCAGGTTTAACATTATTCCTATTATACAATTCGTGCAAATCACTTTCACATGCACGTTCAAAAGCCTCGAGCATGGGGTGTTGTTGAGGCAAAAATGTTGATGGTTTCTTACCGTATTGGTATCATGTATAGCATCACCAAACAGCATTTTAAGACCAATATTTCTCGTAAACAGTTTGATGTCTACGATGACATCAGCGACATCAATAAACCCGGATGGTATAAAACTTAAGCCCTTGTTAAGTACTGATAGTTCACTTTCACTTACAACATACCTTGAAATATTAAACACTAAGTCATGCTGATGGATTTCAGTGCCTTCCTCTGCTGCTCGTACATCTCCTCGGTGCTCTTCCTTTTTTTCATTTGGTTGTACGGAGACCAAGTCCTTCTGTCGAAAGACTTTATTGGAAGCGAAAAAGTCGGAAACCCTTCAGATTCCACAAAAACCTCTTCTTCTGTGGCTCCCAACTGCAGTTCAATCATCGGTTGCTTATTGCGAACATCTCTGGTTGCAACGTTCTCCATTGAAGTGGACGTTGTATGTGGAAGTGTGTGTTTCTCTCCATTCGAATGTACCAAGGCTTCAATAGTGACTTGCCATTGCCTATTACCCATGGATTTCGTCATCCTAGTACCCGTATTCGGATCCTTTGTGTCTTGGAATTGAAGGCTAGATCTCGGGGCAGGTGCTGACGTCACTGTGGGAGTGTTTTTCTGAACAGCCGCTACACCTTTCTCAGCTAATATGTGATTAGAGGATGTTACATTATTAACATCATGGTTTGCCCGATTGAAGTTTCTTTCCCTCGGCCAAGAAAAAACCTGGCCTTTTTGAAAATCCATAAAATCCCTTTCTAATTTCTTCTTTTTGTCCTGTAGAGATTTGCTCTCAAGGGAAGAGAGCATTGATTTTAGGTCATTATGTAAAATCTCTAGTTCCTTAATGCCAAGTAATCTGGTGAGCTCTGTCTCTAAAGCGTTGATCTCCGTCACCAACGCTTTATCCACAATGTCATATTGTTCTATCAGTATTTTGATATAAGAAAAACTCGTATCTAAATTCAATTTTTGCCATCTTGCCAATAGTTTTGGATAGGCTGTGCCAAATGTGGGCATTTTGAGAATTCTGAGACCCCTAGGGACAAGTCTAAAACTGAGACAAGCCTCCATATGCAACTTCTGCCATTGAATGTTCTTTAACTTTTGCAGTTTAGTTTCAAGGCGCCTTGTTGTCATAATCACATCCATATTGTGCTTCATATTCATGCCTGTATCATCATTACTGGATAATTCCTTCGTTGTTAATCTCAATAAAGGATTGCTATTCACCTCCATTAACTCATGTAGACGAAATACCTTGTCAGGTCTTGTGGTGTGCGAACCTTGCATCAACGCCGGTTCTACAGCCATGTCTCAGCAGTATAATACGGAAACCAATAGCAAACAAAAAATACTCGCTGCTGAGTAAAGCACCCGTAGATAAGAACAGTTAAAGGATGATTGAAGAAACCAAGGGTGCACCAATAGCTGATAAAAACTCAAAAAAACTGCAGTTAGTTTACTGTTTATTGTCAAAAACAGCAACAGGATCCAGAGAGTAAGCGCTTTCACGTCCTAGACGCTTCATCAGACTTCAATAAAACATTTCAAAAACAACTCCTTAAATATACATTAATCAAGGAGCGTCCTCTATTAACAAAATTGATGACAATCAATTAAAGTGCTAGTGCATATATAAAACACTGATGGCTCACTATATGTTGCTGAAAATAAAAAACACACATTTCATAGTAAGGTTAAAAGTAAACACATGTCTCTCCATTTATTAAAATAACACGCTGTGAGGATGTGTAAATGCATATAAATATAGATTCTATTAAAAAATCATTATACATTAAAAATCACAATTAAAGAATCAATGTTTGAGTGGTCTTGCTGCTAGAAATGGTTTGAGCATAACCTTCTCGTTCAATCCATATTTGTGTGCTTGCAGCCTAAGTATCCACTTATTTTCTATCTCTTCGGTTCTATTCTTAAAATTTCCCAATCTGTGTGTCCTGTTTACTATTTCTAATACCCTGAACTTAAAGGAATGTGTAAGGCCATGGTCCAGCACATGTCGTGCTAGAGCATTAGTTGTATTCTCTTTATGTATAGCATAAATATGTTCCCTTATACGTTCCATAGCGTCCTATTGGTTTTCCAATATAGAGCGTTTTGCACACCTGACATTGCGCCAAATAGACTACATCTGTGGTCTTGCAGTCAGCATATCCTCTAAATGTATATATGTGTCCAGTATAAGGGTGTATAAATGCATCTTCTTCTGCTATGTACTTACACTGATTGCAGGTGCGGCAAGCAAAAGTGCCTGACCTCTGCGACAGAATGGAACCTCCATTCGTTTGTTCATAGCATAATAGCCTATTCAAAGATTTCATATTTCTATAAGCTATATTGGGCCTGTCACTCACTAGATCTCTGATCTTGTCATCCACCATCAACAACTTCCAATTATCCTCTAATATTTGTTTAATACGCGTGTTCCTATTGGTAAAAGGAATGGTCAGCCTGTTTTTGGTCCCTATGTTGCTTGCACTTTGCATGCCCATAAAGTTGTCATCCCTATTAAAAAAAGGGGTCCCTTTCCCAGTTCTATGTATATCCCCCGCCTTCATAGCTTCCTGTACTTCTACCTTCTTATAGCCTCTAAAGGCAAAATTCTCAGCCAGTCTAGTTTGTTGCTGTCTGTAAGCTGTTTCCTGTGTTGTTAACCTTGTTGCTCTGAGGACTTGATTTTTGACTATGTTGGAATGTACATGTCTGGGGTGCATACTGTTGCGATGTAAAAGGCTATTTCTCCAGCAGGATTTCCTGAATAGCTCAGTATCTATCCCATTGATCCCTTTTGCTATCCTCACATCAAGAAATTCAATCATGTTCTTTGAATGTAAACATTCAAAAACCAGAAAATTGGTCGTGCCATTAATGTATTGGACAAACTCCTACAACTGTCCTTCTGTTCCCCCCCATACAATAAACACATCGTCTACAAATCTGCTGTAGTACTTAAGATGATCCATGAACACCATGTTCTTCAACACATAGGCTCCTTCCCAAAATGCCAACACCAAGTTGGCATAGGAGTTGGCGCATGGGGTCCCCATTGCTACCCCCTTCTTCTGTAGGAAGTATGCCTTCTCATAGAACAAGACATTATTTTCAAGCACTATATCCAGCAGTAACATCTATCTAATGACCTTGTCATTGGTGATCTGATTCTCAAGCAAAAATAGCCTGACATATTCAACTCCTATGTTGTTGGGTATGGACGTGAACAATGATTTAACATCTAATGTTACAAACAAATCATCTTTGTCTATGGGTGTTAACCTATTAAAACTCGCCAGATTTTCTAAAAAGTGCTGAGTGTCTCTATATGATTAGTGTTGTTGACTATTGGCTTGAATTTCTTGTCCAAATATATAGATAAGGGTTCTGTTAACCAGCCTTTGCTTGAGATGATCGGTCTCAACGAGGGGTCAAGTGGTTCCTTATGAATCTTCGGAAGGCCCCTAAAAATAGGGATTAAAGGGTTTTCCACTATAAAATATTTATATAAATCCATATCAATAACATTGATGTCGCAGAGGTCAGGCACTTTTGCTTGCCGCACCTGCAATCAATGTACGTACATAGCAGAAGAAGATGCATTTACACACCCTTATACTGGACACATATATACATTTAGAGGACATGCTGACTGCAAGACCACAGATGTAGTCTATTTGGCGCAATGTCAGGTGTGCAAAATGTTCTATATTGGAAAAACCAATAGGACGTTGCGTGAACGTATAAGGGAACATATTTATGCTATACATAAAGAGAATACAACTAATGCTCTAGCACGACATGTGCTGGACCATGGCCTTACACATTCCTTTAAGTTCAGGGTATTAGAAATAGTAAACAGGACACACAGACTGGGAAATTTTAAGAATAGAACCGAAGAGATAGAAAATAAGTGGATACTTAGGCTGCAAGCACACAAATATGGATTGAACGAGAAGGTTATGCTCAAACCATTTCTAGCAGCAAGACCACTCAAACATTGATTCTTTAATTGTGATTTTTAATATATAATTATTTTTTAATAGAATCTATATTTATATGCATTTACACATCCTCACAGCGTGTTATTTTAATAAATGGAGAGACGTGTTTACTTTTAACCTTACTATGAAATGTGTGTTTTTTATTTTCAGCAACATATAGTGAGCCATCAGTGTTTTATATATGCACTAGCACTTTAATTGATTGTCATCAATTTTGTTAATGGAGGACGCTCCTTGATTAATGTATATTTAAGGAGTTGTTTTTGAAATGTTTTATTGAAGTCTGATGAAGCGTCGTAGGACTTGAAAGCGCTTACTCTCTGGATCCTGTTGCTGTTTTTGACAATAAACGGTAAACTAATTGCAGTTTTTTGGAGTTTTTATCAGCTATTGGTGCACCCTTGGTTTCTTCAATCATCCTTTAACTGTTCTTATCTAAGGGTGCTTTACTCAGCAGCGAGTATTTTTTGTTTGTCATTAAGATAGTAGTTGTAGAGGGTGGCTGTAGCAAAAGTTCCTTCTCATGGTCGAGAGTCAGTATGGAGAAGTAGGGATCTTGAGACTGACATCAATCAGCACATCCTTCTGCCACATCTGTTGATTAGAACGCCTTATATTCCTTTTGAATAGCGTACTCCTCCTGAAGTAGAAAGGGGATAATTCTTACACATCACTGCTGATAATAGAGAGAAGCATCAGCAGTATATCCCCACAATAATCTTGAGGGGGCTATATCCTGGTGTGCATTCACTGACTGCCTTACATTTGAGAATCCAGAACATAACCACACCTGCTCAGCTCATGGAGTGACCCTTTAACTTGTAGGATAAAGGTATACATACTCTTGTAGCATTTGGATTCAGTGGGCTGGAACATACACTGAATATGCACGTTATTCTCTGATGGGATTTGTCCTCCCTGGTGGTGACTGCATCCTTGAGAAGCATGGTTTGATACGAGCACAAGGCACTACACCGGCTTCTTACTACCAGACATCACCTCTGACAGTACTGTAGGCAACTAGGATTTGAGTTTAACATTTAAATGTGTCTTTATTTATATGTTAGTCTGTAGAAGGTAGATTGCCAAGACACTACACATTAAATTTTTTTTTCTACTCGCTTAAGTGGTTTGTAATAATAACTAAGACCCAACTGCCTGATACTCGGCACAAGCTTGGCAATTGCTTGTCACCTCACTCAGGTGCATCCAGTCCTCCCCTTCCCAGAGTTAGGGTTGAGTCTTCCTCTCCTCTGTTATACCAAAAAGGTATTTTCAGAGTGCAATAGCCATGCATCTGAGACAGGCAAAAGAAATGAGACCTTCAATCCCTGTAATTCCCTTTCAGATAGCCTCTAGTTTGTCGAGATTCTTAGGCTCATAAAGTCCACTCTAGACTTGCCTGTTGCTCATCTGCATTCACCATTGTAGCCTTGAGTCACTGACTAGGCAGGAAAGATGAATAAATTTGCCATGAAGAATACCACATTAGCTGCTTGGAATTATTCAAGTTTATTATGTGTTCAGTGTATGATCCAAAGATCATCCTTGGGCCACATATTTTTAACATCTTTACCAACCTTCTCTACTCTTCCTGTCCTGGATCCTCACTGATACAATACACAGATGATTCTGCACATCACTATTGCCGAATCACCAACTTAACTAAAATCACACACACAGTCCTCTTTTAACTCCGTAGAAAACTGGCTATCTGAAAATCAACTTATCCTTAATCCGAAGAATTCCAAATTACTACTCTTTCTCCCTAAAAATCTTAACCACATAAAGTCTTCCTTCTCCATATTGTCACAAAATAATACTCAAATACAGGTGGACACCAGTACAAAACTCTTGGGTGTTACTATTGATGATAGACTAACCTTTGACTTGCATGTCAATAATTGTATCAGAAAAACACATCTCAAGCTAGGTCTCCTCTATAGAAACAAAAAATATCTTACCAAAACAGCAAAACCGACACTTTCAAATGCCTACCTCTTACCCACTTTACTCTACAGCTCCCAAATTCTCACCAGCCTCAACACTGGACTACTAAACAAGTTAGAAACAACTGATAACAGGAATGCTAGATTTTCTGCCCAAAATTCTTACAAGTCCCATCACTGTCTCTCACTAAAAGAACTAAATTGGCTAGAATTACCTAACCTGCTTCAGTATAATCAGTTTGAGATTATTCAGTCCATTCTCTACAAACCCTCTTTCTGTCCAACTATCTCATCTCTAATCTATCATTACCTATCTACTAAATTTCTCCGCAGTTCTGAACAAGGCCTACTAAAAATCTACAAACCAAGGACCAAAATGGGTCACCTAGTCTATAGTTTTAACCCTTCCAAGGCCTGGAAGAGCCTACCACTAGATATAAGATCCCTTGAACATCCCAATCAATTCAAAACCGCTACAAAAAATACCTTCATGAAAAATGGACTTGCCAGTGTAATTATCCCCTGTAAACACTCCCCTCTGACCTTCTACTTCTCTTCTCTCTTCCTTCCCTTCAATAAACAAACTTACTACTTTATCTTCTCCTCTTGCTACATCACTGTACAAACATAACTAGTAAAATATTTCAGCTACGTAACTATTACACTGTTATGTATATATGTAATTATGAATGTATCCCTCTGATCAATGCATTTCTATATTTTTTTCACTTACCACAGTGTAATGTATGACACTAATGCAGTAATGTTTGGCACTGATGAATGTATTCTATATGTAAAATTTCTATCTTTCTGTTAGAGCTTTTCTCCTTGGGCCTCCACTGAAAACGGGCAATTGTAGCCCAGTTGGACAAACCCGGTCAAAAATATAAAACAAAATAAAAATTAGTACCCTCTCTGAGCTCCTTGTGAATGGAGACCCATTTTAATTAAGCATTCCTATGCAGATTATTTTGTGATATTTTCAGTCCAGTAAAGGTCAACAGTAGCACTGTATTGCCTCATAAGATATCCAAGGTTTTGCACAGGCTTGCCAAGATTTGTTTTTCTGTTACGTACCAAGTCTGGTCCCTTTCCCACCTGTCTCAGTAACATTCATACAGCAGGCTGTGGAAGCTCTGGAAGAGCTCCCTGAATCTGGTTAAAGAAGCTGTGGTAAAGCCCTTTGTCATGGTTTCTGCTATGTTGTTTTGTATAGTTTCTGCTATGTTGTTTTGTATAACTCACTATAATCAAAACTGTGCTAATGTCCTATTGGCCCATCCATTCAACCATTGTCGAGAGTTGCTTGGTATATGGTAGGTCAGCTTGCTGGACACAAAGTGGACTTATACCTAAACCTCCAGCAGACTCACTATAGCTTCCTGGTTGGGGGAGGAGGTGTGCTTGCTGCCACCTACATTTCTTATTCATTGTCTCAGCATGAAGTTTCCTTTATGCTATAGCTCAAGTCAGTTTGGTCATCATAAGTGGCCAGTACACCCAGACACTGCTGTGGGAGTAGAAGCTTCCCTCCCCACCCAAGGATACATGAACTAACATCGCCAGGTTGAACTGATCTTCTATCACTGGTACCTCAGATACCTTTGGGACTAACGAAACACTGTTCATCTGGGCTGTAGTTGGACTTTCAACCCTTAACTCCACAGGGCTGGAGCAATTCATTTTTTCTTGTGATTTTGCAGAATGCACACATTTACGTCAGGAATATCATCTTATAAATATGATTTTTTTTTATTTTATCAAAACTGAACTATAGTTAACTGTCCCCCAAATGACTTAAAAACATAAAGTGTAACAGTGTAGATCAGTATGTAATGAAAAAATATAAAGTCAAATCAGTCTCTATACACTTGATAGCAAGTCAGTGCCAGTTTTGTAAAGACATAAAAAGAAATGCAGAATAGAAATGATTCCAAGTACGTCATGCACTATAGATAAGCAGAGGGTTGTCTTATTGCAGAACAGCTGAAAAAAGGATTGATCTAAAGAATGTAACTGTTGTAAACTACAATGTATTGATCGCTGCTCTAATCCTGTAATGAATTAGAGCTTTTGTTCCTAAATGTCTGGAGTTATATTTACAAACCAGAAACAACCATCTGGCTGGGATATCTGATACTTTAAGTGTTGTTGGTATAAGCTGTACTGCTTTTTTATTATTATTTAAATACTTTTATTGAATTATCAGTTGTGACATATGCAAACTTACATTTATATAAACGTAATCAAACCCTGTTATCAAGTTCCCATTTAGAAATGTTATACATCACATTATTTATTTTATTTTACATTTGTTTACCAGGAAATGTCTGACTGGGTAGAGCTGCCGTTTTCAGGAGAGGCCCAGGGAGAAAAACTCCATACAGTAATACAACAGAAAACATGTTACAGTAACATTTGCACCACACAATAATAATTGTACACAGTTATACAGGCAATACAAAATTTCAAGTAACAGTAATATTTGCACCACACAGCAGTAGCTGCATAAAGTTATATGTACAGTGAGAAGTAAAAAGAGTCAAGACTCTGCATACAGTAGTCGTAGATGTATAATATCAGTAATCACACACAGTATGCTATAAGAGTATGCAGAAGAAATTATGCTAAAATTCATTCTATCTGATGGTAGAGGGGCTAGAAGTTCTGTATGAGGTAGATATGAGATGGATAAGAGAAGGCAGGAGTAAAAATATTGGTATGATTTTACCTAGGGGTAGAGCATGAACATATCCATGAGTTGAATAAGTAGGACTTAAGAAGGTTCTTAAAGTTATGTATTTTTTCCAGGGTTCGAATATCTAGACGAAGTGTTATTTCAATTTTTACGACAGCACTAGAGTATGGGGAGTCCCCAGAATTATATTTACTTATAGAAATGTCAACATATATTGTTATACATCATATAGTCAAAGCAACAGTACATACTTTGTTCAATTCCTGCCTTCTCTTAAACCTCATTCTTCCTGCAAAATATTTTTCTGCATGTATTGTTCCCACAATTTCCTTTTTTTCTTTATAATTTACTCTTACCCTTTTCTATTTTTCTATTGGTTACAGTATTCACTACTTAAGTTATAGATAGTTTAGATTTTGTTTCAAGTAATTACTTTTTTGGCAGCCACTAGAATTAAACTTAACAAGGCCCTACTTACGTCTAGGTGGTTCAGATGCTGTATCCCAATTAAAAAATAATAATTTCCTTAGTTACACTTGTTTGTCCAGTATTTCTGACAGAATACTCTGTAGGGAATTTTTGAAGTCTGCCAACTCATTACACTGTGAGAACATATGCTGCCGGGTACCTCTTTCTTTCCCATTACTCCAACATCGGCCATCTACCTGAGGAAAAAAAATCTTTCGAGTCTGTCTGGGGTATAAAAGTATGTGTGCAAACACAGGCAAAAATCTTAAATCATTTGGATTTTGTTGCATAACTGGGAGCCATACATATGTCCTCCCATTGTTTCTTTGTGAATTGCATTTCTAATCTCTTCCCAAACTTTTCTTGCCTCTTCTAATTGATTCCTATAATTATCATGCAATATTGTGTATGCCCTTCTGATTATTCCCCCTTTTAAACTGCAGCTTTGTTCTAGATTCAATTAAAAACTCAACCGGTAAAGGTTTTACATTTAGGAATCCCCTATCCCTTTCTCTTGGTCTATACTCTGATATCAATCCCTGATAGGGAAGGCAAATCACTAGCTTGCAATCTTAATGTCTTCTTGGCCTCTTTCCATTCAATTACCTTTCCCTGTGTTATTAATTATCTAAGCCTTGTATAAAACTAGGTGCTTTAAGACTTAATTTCATGTGAGATTTGTATTTATTTTATATTTATTAATTGGTAGAACACTGATCCAGATGGACCCTTCAGAGACTCCGCCCATGAGCACTTCTAATTACGTGATTTGCTTGGAGTCGCACAGCAGGCAAATGGAGGCTATAGGAATCAAACTCTGGACCACAGAAAGCAGTTTGTTAACAAGCTCATCATCAACCTTAATTATCTGTACTAACTTACATACCTTCATGTGTCCACTAAAGATCCACTATAAGTCCTTGAAACTGCATAGCTGTTACCACAATTACCCAGAAGAAATTGCTTGTAGCTGACAGCTTAAGTACACAGATGCACAAAACGCATATACTCAAATTTGTAGAATTATGATCAGACAGACCACGAACAGAAACACTGCAAACATTTTTTACCCATTTATCCTTATTAAAAGGGGGCCTTGCCCCTAAACTCTTTATTTTAACTCAGAGTTTGCTGCAGCTTGAAAAAAGATGAATCGGTGACGTGCAATAAAAAATATATGCAACTCTTTCTCTGGGACACTGTAGATCAGAAAAGATAAAACACTACCTTTTGAGCGCAAGGTTATCAGTCCTGTAGCAGGCAAAGGCACTCAAGCAACCACCACCTCAAGTGATTATTCTCAAGCAAATATAATATGAGCAATCTTTATCAAGCAATTAGTTTCCCACTTAAACTTTTACTCCTGCCTGTGATAAATGTCGGACATCTGATGACATTAGTTGCAGTTTTGTGAGGATTGGTTGATGATGTAAGCTATCCGATTTTTATACAAACTGGAACTGACTTCGGCAACCCGAACGAAACTCTTGTTGAACAAAAAAAGTAGCGACTGTTGTAAAAACTGAAAGTAGCCACAAAAACAGATCAATATTAGCGCTTTCTTTCACTTTATTCTTATCGTGAACTTCTTCAGAAAACCAGGATGCCTCCCAACATCCTGGTTTTAAACTATGAAACAGGAAATGATGTTGTTTTAATCATCTGTCACAATAATAATACTGTATACTTTAAAACACCAGCATTTAAACATACTTTTTAGTGTGACACTTATGTTACATTATAAAAAGTGTCATATTAAAAAATCAATAACGTATAATAGTTTGACATAATAAATAAATTTAAAAATACTAAATAGCTTTCAAATTAATGAAAGACACAACCATAATTGTTAAAGTGTAATGAATTCATACTAAGACACATGAAACATAATAAATAAAAACCAACTATAAGATGCTGGTATATAGAATGTCCAAGAAAGACAAAATAAGACTACCAACTACAAATTATCTCTATTGGGGATGATGTAAAGAGTGGAAAAACCAAACAACAGAATATAGGAACAAATACAGCATGTGAATAAGTGTATATGAAAACAAACGTGCGTGCACATATTGTATACAAATATGAAAAATGTACACACACAAAATGCATGTATGTCAACATACATACAAACATATACACTAAATGTAGGAAATAGAACAAACTAATGTGCCTAATTATCTATACAATAGGAAACATTTAATGTTTATCGATTCATTGAGACCAGGGGGTTCATCTGCTCCCAAACACAGCTGCCATAATGACTCTTTCTGCTCCAACTTGTTATTCAAATCTCCCCTTAGCAGTCTTTCTTGGACATTCTATATACCAGCATCTTATAGTTGGTTTTCCAGCAGTTAGTTTCAGGCATATCTCCGAGTGAGCGTTCCTTTCCAGGTTCCAATTCATTTTAGATCGTGCACACACATAATTCTGGCATTCTCATAGGGTTATGATATTTGTGTGTTTGTATTCATAGTGAGCGTTTGTTTGTGCGCATGTGCAAGCGGGTGCGGGTTAGAGATCGTCACACATGATAGTGTTAGGATGTATGTCTTATTGTGGACATTTTCCCACTGATCACAATATGGAGTATGTTCTTGATAATATTACATTTCAAATATTTATTATGTTTCATGTGTCTTAGTATGAATTCATTACACTTTAACAATTATGGTTGTATCTTTCATTAATTTGAAAGCTATTTAGTATTTTTAAATTTATTTATTATGTCAAACTATTATCGTTATTGATTTTTAATATGACACTTTTATAATGTAACATAAGTGTCACACTAAAAGTATGTTTAAATGCTGGTGTTTTAAAGTATACAGTATTATTATTGTGACAGATGATTAAAACAACATCATTTCCTGTTTCAAGGGTTTAAAACCAGGATGTTGGGAGGCATCCTGGTTTTCTGAAGAAGTTCACGATAAGAATAAAGTGAAAGCGCTAATATTGATCTGTTTTGGCTACTTTCAGTTTTAATTTTTACTTTTTTCTATCGATTTTATCACATAATATTTTAATCGACAAATTCAGTCTCTCAGTTTTAGCATTAAACATGTTTAATGTACCCACTGTTTCCACACTGTACCCAATCTATACTATATCCTTAAATAGAAAACATACTTTTGTTTTTCACTTACAATAACATTAAAGAAATCTCAATACCAATCTTCAAGAAGTGTATTATTCCTTTCTGAATGTTGGATAACTTGACTTTCTTGTCATCTAAAACGGTTTAAGTCATACTACTTTGGTTTCTCTTATTTTTGCTCCAGGCAAAGATATGGGCAAATATGTAAATTATCTTTAGCACATAACAATGCTGTAGGACCATTATTTGTTCCCGTCCTCCTCCCCATTTAGACTTGGTTATAGGTTTATGAAAAGTATAACATATTTATCAACATGATTACTTTAAGAGATGAATTATCAAATATTATCATTACACAGATAATTTAACTTTGATTAGGGTGATATGAGGATATTTCAGTGCTTTATACAGGAATTGTGAGAGAATCTATTTGATCTTTCTTTTATGCCAAATGTCGTGAATGATTATTTTGATATGAATTAACTGTTTGAAATGACTGGATGACAAATCATTACCAAGTTATACAAAAAAAAATCTACTACTAATTCATTTTTTTACATGCAGGAATAATTAACACTCCTCGGATACATTTTCTCTTGATTATCTAAAATTCTTAAGGGTCCTGTGGACATGAATCAGGTGGGAAGTCCTGCAATCAGAATAAAAATACCCTTCTGGCTTCAGAGGAACAGTGGGGTTGTGATATATATCCTAGCAGAATGTTGTGCTATCTCATAGGACGTAATTACTACATTTAAAGGTAGTGGAATATGTTAAGGAAAGATGAAGGTTTGAAATGTTTATGTTGTACCCCCAGATTTCTTTTTTTCAGAGTGAGATGCTGATGCTATGGCTGTATATAGTTATTTTAATAAACCTGAAGTCTCTTTGCCACTCAGTGGGAAGCCTAATTGGCCTTTCTTTTGAGGGCATTTTCCATTTTGTAGATGCGTAGTTACAAGGCAGTTTATTAATGGTAAGGCATTTGTTGAAGAACTTTATTTTAATTGTAATTTGGAATATCTTGTATATGGTGCTCACCATATTGATCACTGGCATAGTTGCCTTGGCTATATGAGCAGATAAGTTCTCTTTGGGGAAAAAAACTTCCATTTTCTTATATTTACTGATTTTTTATTAATTTCTTCTTCAGGAAAGTTATTTTAAAGCTAGGAGTGCTGCATTTTAATCAGCTGTCTCAAGACTGAAGTTCTTATAAACTATGCACTTGTTTTTTTTTTGTCCATTTAATGAAGACATTTCAGTGCTTTATACAGGAATTGTGATGTGATCTAACTGAAGTCATATTTTCTATGTAGAAAATGTGTTTATTTTTCTTTGAGTCTGGCACGGTGTTTGAAAGTGCTTTTCCTGTGTTTTTCTGTCAGTAAATAAATAAATAAATAACTTTTGTGGATTGATAGTTTTACTGGCATTTGCTGCTTGTCTTCCCCAGGAGAGAGGTACCATTTTTGGCTTGACCTTGGAACAGAATACCATTCCTATGTTCAGTCCTCCTTTCATCCACAAAAAGAAAAAGTTAAGCAAGCAGCCTTTGCCACTACAGCTGGCTAGCAATTTGCTTCAGCTGCAGGTGGGTGACTCTGCTGTGGCCATTTGTTGTACCTCAGACCACTCATCCTTTACCCCACAGTCCTCTGGTGTAGCACCTACAGCCACTACAGATGGGTGGTTATCCATGTCCTCTGCAGCTCTTCAGATCCCCTCGTGGGCAAAAGAGAGCCACTGTTGTCGGTCCTGGGAGTGGGAACAGGGAAGGTTTCCCTGTTGCATAATAATGCTGTGCCCATCCCTGAGAAAGCTGCTGCTTAAGTTAGTAACGTAGTTGGTCCTGTTTTTCTTGTCAAAAAGAAATGGAAAACCAAGCATGTATCTACTCCTCCTCCTCACATTTCTTTAGATAAGAGTAGTTTATTAGGTCTGGCTCTGGGTTTAATTCAGGCTGTTGATCCTACTTGTAAAGTAGTTTCTGGTAAAAGAAAGAGGGATGTCTCTTCCTAAACAGATTCAAGATTCTGAATCTGAACAGTAAGATCCAGGGATGTATTCAGGGTCTTTTCCTCAGATTTCTGATTCAGACTCCGAGGAGAACTTAGATTCTTATTCTCCCTGTGGGGGGTTCTCTTTCTCTGAGATTATTGCTAGAATGTGCCAGTGTTTTCAGTGGGAGAAGACTGATATTTCTCAGTTCCTCAGAAAACACTATGAGTTGTTTCAGAAGGGTTTTCCAGACCCTATACCCATTCCTTCTGTTCTGTTAGCTTTAGAGGATGTGTGCGTTACTGCCTGCAGTTTTCCTGTTAGTCACCCTAAAAAGGCAGATAAGATGTATAAAGTTCATCAGTCTTTTATAATTGTTATACACTATTCCCAAATGTAACCCAGCTGTAACCTCAGTTGATCCCACAACTGCTAAAAACTTAGTTAATTCCATTCTTACTCTTTCTGATAAGTATTGGAAAATTATTAAAAGATTTGGAGGAAAAGTATATTCTTCTGCATTTTTGGTTTTCAGAAAATTAAATTGTCTTACTCATATGTTAAAGTTTGTTCTGACAAATTGTGACAGTATGAGGAATGTTTTGTCTGCAGTTTCTTCTGGTCAGGAAATCTGCTTTAAATACCTTAGCTTTTTCTATTATACAGGTCACTACTCATTGTTTGCAGTGTGTGTATGACTCTTGATACTTCTTCCAGGGCTATGGCCACTGATAATGTTTTCATGACTGCATTCTCAGAACCTGCCAGATTATAAAAATGAGATTTTAAATTCTTCCTTGGATAGATATTTAGTGTTTGTTCCCAGAGGCGATCAAAAAGTGTGATGAAAGGGCAAGCTGATCCAGAGACTCTCTTAAGATTTTCAGCCTTCTTTTGCCAAATTGTACAAGGGATTTTCTTTCTCCTTTGCCAGTAGAACGCAGAATAAACAGTTTCAACACAATAGATGTTTAAGAAGAAATGGGAAGAGAGACCCAAAATGAAGTCTCTCACCTCCCAAAACCAAGGACAGTCCAATATGTCTGAATGACTATTCAAGAGAACTTGTGACCCCCCCATCCTAGCCCCATGTTTCTTCCAGAAAGTCTTAATCTCTGTTTTTCTCTTTGACAACAGATTGCTTCAGACAAATGGCTTCTGAATATAATTCACTAAGGCTACATATAGCAGTGGGAGGAATTTCCTCTTTTCCAGGGGGTCATTCCTCATCTTCCAGATAGGCCTCTTGTTTCCTCCTCTTTTTCATCACATGCTTTCCCAAGGAGTGATAGAACCAGTTCCACCTTCCTAGGTGAGGAAGGGTTTTTATACAAGGATGATCCTAGTGCCAAAGAAAGACAATGCTTGGAGGCCAGTTCTGGATCATTCTTTCCTAAACCTGTTTGTGATAGTGCCCTAATTCAAAATAATGTCACTTCACAATTTGTTAACTATTTTTGCTCTGTCATGATCTCTGGTAACATTAGACTTAAAAGATGCTTATCATTACATCCCTATTCTTCCAAGCTTCAGACATTTCTTTAGGTTTTGTGTGTCTGGATCACTTTATCAGTGCTGTACCTTAACCTTTGGACTATTCACTGCACCAGGAGTGTTCATAAAGTGTCTAGCTCCAGTTATAGCTTGTTGCAAGTGCAGGGGTATCCATTTTTCCCATCTATAGATGACCTGCTTTTCTTTGCAGAGTCTTGTTTAAAGTATCATGAATATATTTTTGTATGGCACTAGGAGCATCCTTGAAAAAAACCTTCCTCACTTGGGAAGATTGAACTGGTTCTATCATTCCTTGGTGCAGCATGCAATGAAGAACAGGTGGAAACAAAAGAGTCTGATCTGGAGGATGAGGAATGATCTCCTGAAAAGGAGGAATTTCCTGACACTGCCATCTGTAACCTTGATGAAAGAAATTCAGAACCCATCTGTCTGAAGCAATCTGTTGCCAAAGAGAAAAATGAAGATAACGACTTTCTGAAAAAAAAAAGGGGCCAGTGTAGGAAAGGGTCACAAGGTCTCTTGAATAGTCAGAGATATTGACCTATCCTTAGTTTTGGGAGGCCAGAGACTTATTTATGGAACTCCTTTGCCAAAAAATGAGCAGGGAGCTGTCAGCAGTCTCTCACTCTTATCTCCCCTGCCAGCTCCTACAGGCACCTGAGCTGCTCTTCAAACTGTGATCACTCTTTATCCCTCTAAACCATAGAGCATCTAAATTGTCTAAATCTTCTTAATCCTGTTTAAGAGGTTTAAATATTATTCCATGAAATGACCTAATCTCAGTAAAATTTGTATAAATTAGGTTGTCTAGATTATCTGTTTCTCCAAGATACTTGAGACAAATGAGCATTCTTTCAAATAACATTTTTTATTAAATAATTTAAAGCAAATTTATTAAAACTACCCATTTTCCTGCTGCAAGTATTACCAGTTATGATAAATTACCATTATTATTGCTCCAAAAATAATCAAATTTTACTAAAATAATTAAATGAAGCTACTTTATTTATAGAATATTAATAGATGGGCATCTGTTAGAATACTTATGTATTTTATAGCTGAGTAAAAAAAAATTAAATACGTATACTATGGGTGAAAGTATATCCATAAATTATATACATACTGTATATATATTTATATCATTATACAAATGCAACTGCACCTAAGGGTACCATTTTATTTGTACATCCTTAGATTGCTACCGTGTATGTTGTTATGTCTTCTAACTCTTGCATTTTTGTGTAATGATACTGTTGCTGCTCATCTAGCCTAGATAGCAGTTGAAATGGTCTTGGACCCAGCCATCTTCCAGATAAATGAATGAATGCAGTTATAAATTGCTTCTCGTCTTAACCTATGAATTCAGTGTAGATGCTTTAAGTCATAACTCTGATGGACTATTAATATAAAACACATCAGCAGCATGCAAACTATAGATAATGTAGAGAGTAAGGAACAGTCAAGCTTCTGTTCTGCTTTTATGAAATTTGATTTATATTGTATACTCCATTTAGATATAACAGCCACAAGTAAACTCAAAATGACAATAATTATGATAAACCGGCCCTCAAAGGCCCCCTTGTTGTATCTAAGTGTGTGTCCAGTACAGTAATCTCCTATGCATTAATTAACCTTAATTCAGACAAATTAGTAAATGGTAGCTGAAAGGTTTTGTATATATTTTTATAAAGCTTGTAAAATATACAATGTTCTCAATAATTACACCAAAGTCAAGATGTTCAGTACCTCAGAAAATGGTGGTCTGAACTGTTAGACTTTAAAAATAGCTCTGTTGAACTAATGGCATCTAGAAATGGTAACACAAAATAGTATCTACTATTCTGTCTTCAGCACTAGCTTTGCATGTCATTGTAGTCATGATTTGAAACAAAGACAGATGTGTGTGTGTCAACATAAACATGCACAGTTGCTCATGCACTCACAGTCACTGTAAGGTAGCTGTTTTATATGCATACATGCTATCTGTTTTTGTAGCAACTGTGTTCCAACAAAAGTTACCAGGTTTTCTTGTGAGCATTAACTCACCACTTAAGATTTTCATACTTAACACTTGTTTAGCTAAGGGCATTATCATATTAGTAAGGTTGTGTACTCTGTGCCAAATTTAATAAGAAACTCATAGCCAGAAGAAATTATGTTTCCATTCCTTTATTGAATATAAGGAATTACAGAGCTTAGTTACGGTTGTATTACCTACCTGTTAGTTTTCCTCAAGAGAATTTTTTTTGCAAGAAGTATTTTGAAAAGATTTGACAAAGAAAAAAGTAGTAAAGGGAAAAGAAAAAAAACAGTTAGAGTAAGAACATAAGAAATCAAAAGTTAATACTCCGGAAGAGAAGCGCAGGCATCAGGAGTAGTGCAGATGCAGGTGTTGATGAATGACATGCTGCTGCATTTTCACAGAATCCCTCACTGTCATAAATACCATATAGTACTGTAACAAGGGGTGTAAGTGGTATGATCAGTAAAGTAGTTATCAAGAAACTACCTGATGTCTTTTTTTTTTTCCTTATAGCATTCTGCTTTTCTACTGGCTGCCAGTGCCAACAGATCTCTTGTTATGTTTGCAGGATCTCAGGCATCCGGCTTGCTGCCAGATATTACTTTAGCTTCTGCTTCTCAGCTCATGTGTATACAGACTTTAGTACAGGGGATATTTAATACCTGAACATCCATTGTCAATATGTACAACATTCAGATAGTGGTTACACTGATGTTACATGCTTTTTCTCCTTTCTCTTGGGCTGCAGAAATGTGATAGTTATTATTTTAAAAGGTGAGGCACAGCCTTCCAACACAAGCTACCTTTTTTTTTTCAAAACAGGTTTATTGTTTTAACATATAAGAGAAATATCATAACAATTTTATACAAGTAATTAAAAATAGGTATTATTATAATATTCAACAAAACAACTAAAGTATTTACAAAGACATCCACTACAATCAGATCAATTAATTAAACTAAAATACCGTGCTATTGAAATTAGAATTTTTTTAACAAATTTTGTAAATTATCCCATACAATATAATAAGATGTTTTTCTAGTTGTTCTCATCCTAATTGTGTTTATTTCCATATGGCACATTATATTCATAACATTTTTAAATTCATTGAACGAAGGAGGTGTATCTGAAATCCAATTTCTAGTTATTATTTTCCTAGCCACTGCTAGAATAGACCATAACAAGGGAAGCTTAACCTTTTTAACACATTGAGGTACAGGTGTGTTGAATAATATAAGAGATTTAGAAATAATGAAATTATCTGTAAAAAGAGCCTGCAAAAATTCATTAATTGACTTCCAGTATTCTTTCAATTTTATACAGTCATAAAACATATGAGCCCAGTCAGCATTAATTTCTACATTACATCTCTTACATAAATTATCTTTATTATTTATTTTATTCATCATCAAAGGTGTATAAAAGATCTATGTAAAAATTTCCATGTATAAAGTCTCCAGACAATGGAAGGCGTAGTTCTATAAGCAGATTCAATATATATTGTTTATCTTGTTGATTTGGTGGGTCCCCATTAATAGAAGTGAAATAATTCCAGTATGAATCTACACTGTAAAAAGTTTCTTGTCTGATAATTTTATGTATGTATGAAAGTTTACCTTTATCAGAAACTTTATGTTGTAAATTTAATATCAAGTAATCAATCAGTGTTGGAATAGATTCTTTAACTGTTAGACATTAGATCTATTTTATTAATGAGATGTTGTCTAAAGGTCTGAACCTCTAACCAGCAAGTTTCTCTTAGATCAAATTCTTGTTTTAAGAAATCTAGATTTTTAACTTTATTATCAGATATCAACTGATACCAGTACTTTAGATCATTATCTATAGCTAAATGAGTTCCTTCAGAAGTAGATGACAAAAGCATACCCTGAGTATACATTATAGGAATACAATAAAATTCCATTCCCTATACTTAGGGTGCATGAATATAAAGTTACGATAGCTAATAATAATATTTAATGGGTAACAAACCATATGTTTAGGTGTAATAGGTGAAGTACAAAATTCCTTTAGTAACCATAACATGGAGTTATTTACAATCATACTTTTATGTGTTAAGGAGATTTTCATGAAGTGCATACTAATTAGCTCCCAATAATCTTTCCATTTTGCGACATATGACTGATCTATTAATAAAGTAATAACTTTTACAATAGAAGAGAGAGTATATAAATTAAAGTCTGGAAAAGAAATACCCCCTTGAGACCAGCTATTAGTATGTTTCTTTAATGCAATCCTAGGTCTATTAGGTGCCCATAGGAAATTTAACATTAGTGTATTCAGTTTCTTGATAATTATTTTTGTAGGTGGAAGTATTATTGATTGTATTAAGTATAAAATCTTGGGGAATATTATCATTTTAATAATTGTAAGTCTCTCCTCCATAGTAAAAACCATATTATTACAGGTATTAAAAGATTTTGTATATTAAGAAAACAGGTATTATAATTATTATATATAATAGATTTAATATCTTTAGATAGTATTATACCTAAATAAGTTATCTGACCTGAATTGGGTACATATTTAGTAAAATCACTAATGAGAATATTTTTCGTGTATATATAGGTAGTATTTTAGTTTTTCTTCATTGAATATTAAACCAGAAATACTTTTAAAATTCATCATTTTATCAAATAGAGACTGCATAGAAGAATTAGATCCTGCTGATGTAATTAGAACATCATCTGCAAAAGTTGAATTTTGGATGTTGTATTTTCATCTATTTCAAAACCCTCTATGTCAGTACTGTTTCTGATCAAATTAGCCCAAGGCTCCATTACTAAAGTGAATAATAGTGGAGAAAGTGGACATCCTTGTTTTGTACCTTTAAGAATGGGTATTTTTTGTGAAACATATGTTCCTACCTTAATATAAGCCAGCGTTCCTTTGTATAAATGCTCAATTAGATTTACAAATGCATCAGAGAAGTTTGTGCACTTCAGTAAGGTAAACAGATAGTCCCAACTTACTGAATCAAATTCTGAACTTATTTCAAGACTAATAAGTGTTAAATCTTTCTTTTTCCTATTTGCAAAATCAATTAATGTTAAAGTTCTTCTTATATTATCAAAAGTATTTCTATTTACAATGAAGCCTGTCTGATCTATATCTATAATGCCGGAATGATTGTCTTCAATCTATCAGCAAAAATACTCATAAACATTTTATAATCAACATTAAGTAATGAGATGGGCGATATGAAGAACATCTAGTTGGATCTTTATTAGGTTTTAAAATTGGGGAAATATATGTATATTGCCAAGATGGTCGGGTTATTAATTCAGTTTGGGCCAAAATAAAAACCTTATGTATTAATGAATATGTACTTTTAGAAAGGATTTTATATATCTCTGATATAATACCATCATTACCCAGTGCTTTGTTTGATTTAAGCTTATTTATTTGTGTAATAACTTCTGTATATGAAATACTCTTGTCCAATAGTTTAATCTGTTGTTTATTAAGCTTTTTATTCATGTTTGTGGTTATAAACTCCTTTATTTTATCTTTAGGTTCCATGTTAATGTTATTATGGTTAATTTTGTGAAAGTGATTTCTAAATTCATCTAGTATTTCTGGTATACTAGAAACATTGTTCTTTTCCATTAGAGAAAAGATTTCTTTGATATGGTTTTGTTTATGCAACCTTTTTGTTTTATTTTTAAGTCTATGTAAGTATTTGGGACTTATTGAATAAAACAGAAACCTGTATTTCTCTAAAGTTATTTTAACTTTGAGTTAAAATTTCTTTGTATTTCTCATTTAGTTTGTTTATTTCTTCAATAACTTTCTTGTCCATAATATTTTCTTTATTATTATGTTTATAAGAGTCTAATTTACTTTGAATATCTAACAATTCCTTATCCCAAGATTTCCTTTTATTATTATACCATCTGATACTTTGTCCATATAGATATGATTTTAAGGCATCCCAAACATAAACAATGGAGACTTCAGGAGTATTATTTATGTCTAAAAAATGTTTTACTTCTGAAAGTATATATTCTTTTAGTTGAGTTAAGTATGCTGGTAACCTTTTGATCTGAACATTATGAGTATTTTTTATCATGAATTCAAAAACAATTGAATTATGATCAGATATAGGACATGAAATGATTTTGGAATTAATTAAATCTGTTACCATCTGGTTAGAAATAAAGACCCTATCTATTTCTGAATAAGTTTTGTATCTGTTAGAAAAAAAGGTGTATGGTAATGATTTTGAATCTATCTGATTATTAATATCATTCAAATGATAAGAATTAGCAAAATCATTTAAATGTTTTGCATTAGATGTAATTCTTCTTTTCCCTATAGTGGTAGTATCACTTTCATGTAGTATACAATTAAAGTCACCAGCTAAAAATAATATCCCCTATAGAGAATGATATGATCTTATCAAGATGATGTTTCACTGTATTAATACCAATTCCAGGTATCCAATATACATTAATTAAAGTGTAAGTCTTCCCATTAATTTGTATTGTAACCATACAAAACATTCCTTTGTCATCCTGATAAGACTTAATGGTTTTAGGAATGGGCATACTTTTATTCCATAAAATAGCCACTCCTCTTTTTTCTGAGTGTGCTCTGAACTAACCAATACTGTATATTTGTTTGTGGCTAGTTTATCAATATCTTTTTTCAAGAGATGGGTTTCTTGCAGGAAGACTAAGTTGGCCTTATGTAAATTAATGTATCTTATTAGGCTTGCCCTTTTACACGGATTATTCAATCCATTAATGTTTAAAGAAATTCCTTTTAAAGATGTCATTTGGCATTTTTAAAACTCAAGAATCTTATCTCCTCCTTTAGGTGTACCTTTAAATATAGCTGTATTTATTGAATCTCTTATGGGATTTTGTATAGGATTCAATTTTGTTTGTAGTGACAATGAGTGTACAAAATATATTGTGGATGTCAAAACTATATACAAATAACAATGAACAAGTGAAAATAATGTAAGGATTAAACCTTGCATCCAGCCTGGAGTTATAAACTCCAACTTAGAGTAGTATTTACCACTCAAGTTAACCCCCTACCCTAAGCAGCAGTACCTCAGCTACCACCTTATCAATTTAATACTAGTTATATTTAACTGAGGTTAACAGTTTTCAATTCAATTATCTAGCAAGACAAGACTACACATTTGGTAAAACAGCATCATATAAACTAAAATAAACTTTTTTTAAAAAACTGTTCATACTACTATATACATCTATGTAATATAAAACACTTGTATTCAAATAGCATTCAAATAATCTTGATGTTAGAAATCAAGAGGAGAGAAAAATATGTTCTAACATTCATTTAAATCAAAAACTTTGGCTAATATGATTCAGACATTACATATATTAAGATGCATCTATTTTCTGTCATGTAAATGCAATTAACAGCTTCCAAAAAAAACCTTGAATTGCTTGTATATGAGCATTTACTCAAACTCATTATTGTCAATAGAATAAAATATTGTATTCATAGAAATTGTTATAAATCATACTGCATAGTTATGCAGATTCTCAGAAACACTTGCATTATTGTAAAAAAAAAACATCACACACACACACACACACACACACACACACATACACACACACACACACATACACACACACACACACACACACACACACACACACACATATATATATATATATATATATATATATCTGATCTCACTGAGTTGTGTCCTTGTTGAGCACTATCCTACTTGCTGTCCCTACAATAAATCTGTCTGCTTTATACAAAATAATGCACAGCAAACACATTTTAGTAACCAGATTTTACAACCATGCTATCCTACTGCTTTAAAATATATCACATGTCAATTTCTTCCAGAATAGAGTTATAAAATTATTTATGCTTGTCAATCAGATGAATTAAATGAGTTATAGTAATGTATATGTTTGGAACATAAGTTTTTAACACAGATTATTATGCTGCTGTTAAGTAGATTTTCAAAAACACTTAAATAAATGTTTCATTTTCTATGCCTTCTAAAATAAGACATTTACTTACTACAAGAAACTGCATCATTTAAACTCATTATAACTGACATATTTTATGAATTATAACATAGATATTTAAGCAATTATATAAAATAACTCACATTTAGATGTTAAAGAGTTCATTTTCCTTCACATAGTCGCATTTGCATCATTTCAGTTCCTGGTAGAGTATTCTTCCTGAATCTGTGATGTGTCAGTGTGATATTTAGGTCAAAGGTTAGACTAACTGCTTTCAGCTTCTCTGTGAGAATTCTGAGAGTTGAAGCTTTTGAAGTAGCTCATGGACACTGTGCATGAGACAGCCCACATCCCAGATTGTCTCCCTTAACAAACACAAGCTACCTTTGAGGAATCTACTGCTATTTCAGTTGTAAGGCCTTCATGTAAGAGAAAAAGGGCTCTAACTCCTCCTCCTCTGTTTCTGAGGAGAATGAAGATAATCAAACATTTGCTTATTTGGATTCCACTTTGGGACATAATGGACAAAATAACAATAAATATATAGAATAATACTGCTACATTAGTACTTGTAGATCAGTGTAAAGTGTGTGTGCTTGTATCTTTAAGAAGCATGCGAGGCTTTACGTGCACGTATATAAGCCACACATGTGCACAACCTTAGTGCCATGTTGTAGAAGCAGCTAAGGAGTAAGCATGCATGATCGTAGTCATCAATTGTATATCAGTTACTTAAATTAGTCAACAGTAGTAATGTGTTTGTATGTAATAAAGCTGCTTAAACAGAACCAATGAAGATTCATTTATTCATGTCCCAACACAAAAGTGACATGGTGTCAGAACTGGGATGGAAGAGAGAAAAATATTCTGAGCCATGAGATGTAAAGACGACAGTGAAGGTAAAATTGAGAGAAAAGTGCCCAAACATAGCCAGAAAGAAACAAAGGTAATGAGAAATAATATGAACTGTTTATTTGATGCGAAAGACAATAAAGGGGCATTACATGGGCACATACTGCATTATCAGGCAAGTGGAAAGCACAAAAACTTTAACTAAAGAAGGGGTTTAAGATAAAACTATTCGATGAAACGATTAACTGTAAAGCAAAATGAGCATGTGTAAAGAGGAAAAACAAGTGTGTTTAAAGCAAAATGAGTGTGTTTGAGGTAAATTTGGGCATGTTTAGAGTAAAACGAGCACAAGAAAAGTGTATTGGGCTTAAACAAGCAAAACTATTACAATAAGAAAATAAAGGGCACATTAAGCGAAAATAAAGGAAGGTGACTGCATGTGTTTTGGCAAAGTGCTGTATTTGGGCATAACTACAACTTTGTAGTGTATCAAGGGCATAACTAAAGTTGTTTAAAGTATCTTAGAGTGTGGTAAATGTGCTTACAATATGTGCTTACTACTGTGCATGTATTTCAAAATGTTTGTTGTGTGCAAGCTGCATCTGCTCCATGTATTTCAAAGTACAGCTATTTCGAAAAAGTTTCTTGTGCTGAGTATGTCTAAGTGCAAAGTACCGCCATTACAGAGTGCATTTTTTACAGTAAAGAGTTGCCTAGTAAGGTGCCACCATTTTGGGAACATTTCAGTTGGCTGTATGCAGTTATTCGCAAAGTGCAAGTACTTTGAAAAGTTATTGAGTTTAAGACAACAGTTACTTGGCATGTTTCTTACACAGGTAAGAGGTGTTTTCTTACAACAGACGAAATTATAAGGGTATTACAGTGCTCGTGAATTACTCAGTCACATTGTAATGTTCTCGAATGTTTCTTAAAGTGACGTCTTTAATAAGTGAGGGTGAATGACTGTAGCATTTCTGCCTTCATCAATAAATTTCCAGAAGTACAGCAGATAATGGTAAATTACTTGAGCATTTTCACCTTTACAGATAAAATTCCAAAAGTATCTAAAAGCCCGAGTAGTTACTTTGCAAAGTTCAGTAAAAGTATTGGAAAGCCAGACAACTTTATTTTGCAGAGTCCAGTTATTTGAAAGTACTACGAGTTTATTTGTTCGTATAATTCCAAAAGGTCCAATGAAAGGTACAAGTTCAGAGTGCAAAGGCAGTGAAGAATTATTGGCATTCATTTTGGCATATGTGTATATTTATGCTTATTTGCAAACCCCTTCGCTGGCATGTGTTAATATGGCAGACAGATTTCGAAACCCCCCACCACTTGTATTTCATTAGAATATTGCAGAGAACTGGAAATATTTGAGCAAGAGTATGATATTTTTATACAAGCAGCTTATGCAGATAGAGATGCATGCACAAGGGCATTCATTTTGCTAAACCTAGCTGGGTCAGAGGCCATAGAAAGAGAGCGCTCATTTGTGTATGCACCAGCAGTATATTGAAGGAGAAGGTGCAGACCGCCATATTATTGTATAGGATGAGTCAAGGGAAGACCTCGAGTGTTTGATCCGCAAGTTCAGAGATATGTATAATCCCCAGACGAATATTACATTAGAGAGGCATTTGTTTTACACAAGAGATCAGAAACCAGGGGGGACATTTGCAGCTTAGATAACTGACTTGAAAAACAGAGCTAAAACGTGTTGGTTTGGTGAACTGAAAGAGTAGTTGATAAAGGACAGGGTTGTATGTGATATTACCAGTGCTGCTGTGAGAAAGATTTTACTTCAGGACAGTGATTTAATGTTGAGCAAAGCCATGGAGATTTGTCAGATCCATGAGGTGACAGAAAAACACACAAGTATGCTTGCCAGTGACAAGAGCATGGTTTCAGTTGGTTCCAGAGTGCATGTAAATAGTATGCAACACGTGGCAAACAAGAACAGGCCTAAACACATGGCAACTACAGGATTTCCAAAGAAGGTGTGCAGTTTTCCAGAAAGTTCCAAGAAGGGTGTAAGCTCCAACACCAGCTCAGTGCAACACAGATATGAATCGGCAAAACCCAAATCTAGCTTTACCGTCAACTGTCGCAATTGTGGTGCAAATCATGAGTCTAAAAGAGAGAAGTGCCTAGCATATGGTCAGCAATGTCACAAGTGTAAAAAATGGAATCATTTCCAAAAGTTTTGCAGAGCAAGTAAGCCTCTCTTAGTTGTAAAGAAAGGTCACACAAAAAAGCAAGTTGACCAAGTAGAGCCGAAACATTCAGCTTTCTATGTAGATAGTATATTAGTGCTTGGTGAAAGAGTTGATACAGTAAACTTAGTAACAAGTAGTGAAGTATTTTGTACTGTCCAGATTAATGGAAAATCCACAGAGTTCAAACTAGATACTGGCTCAAAGTGTAATGTTATATCAGCAGACACATTTGCAAGAGTGAGAACTAATGAACAACTCAATGTAACCAGTAGTGTAAGACTTGTTTATGGAGGTGAAGAAATTCAACCTGAAGATTCAGTGATACTTTCATGTTATTTGGCCAAGAACTGTTGCAACTTGTTATTCTATGTAGTCTGAAGACCAGTGCAATCTCTATTGGGTCGCAAAGATGGTTCAAGAATGAGTCTACTTTCTTTTGCCAAAGAAGTTCATCATGTAAGTGCAGATGTTCTTCGTATTTCACTGTTGCAGTCATTACATTTGGGTTATCTGCTTGCAGGTACCCCTTAGTCAGCCTGATTAACAAAGTCTTGGGTTCTGCATCAGTTGCTGTCCCTTCTAACATTGTCAGGTCGTCAGGGGGTATAAAACATGCAGTCGACACCATTACATCAGTCTTTATTGCCGTGCGGTGCCCGAAGCAGAAGCAGTTCGCAAGTGCCGGACGGCCGATTCCTGAAATATTTGTTTTCGAGTTTCAGAACCGATATCTTCAACTAAAGCTAAGTACCCCGTTGGAGAAACTTATTTTTACTCCTTACCGATGTCAGTAAAAGTTAATAATTGCATTACTTGTGGAAAGCAAATACCTCATAAAGATTTTCATTCGTACTGTATTCCTTGCCTAGGCCCTGACCATAACGTACCTTGCTGTCGGTTTTGTGCTTTATTTAATCAGCACACTATCCGTTGTTGGTATATTTTCGCCTCTAAATATTTCAGTTCTCGGTTTAATTATCCAGAAATGTTGTCGGTTAGCCATCCGACTACCGGGAATCTGAAAAAAAATGCAAAGATAAAGACAGAGACAGGCCGCTGAGGTCCAAAACTGCCGACTACACTTCTCCTAAGCCAGTCGTCAGTTCGCCGGTACTCAGGTGCTTTCGCAGCTCCTGATACCCACTACTTCTGATTCTCAGGCCTCTACTGAGATCCATTCGGAGTCTGGTATGCCATGAGATGCTTCAGCTATGGAACCTGCATATATCTCTACCATGGATGGGTCCGGAGCCGCTGTGCAGGCACCGGCTTCTGAGGGTGTATTCAAGCCTATGGACTTGCATATTAAACCAATGCCTCCTTCTTTACTTAGGCCTAAATCTCGATCCATGTCTAAAAAACCGATGCTCAGGCCTCTGTGCCTAAAAAAAAAAACAAAAAAAAAAAAAACGATAAGAATGGCTGAAGATCTAATAACTCTAATCAGGGGTAGCCAACCCCACCCCCCTTCTAAGAGGCCTAGGACTGAAGTTGATTATGAATCTTCTGATCAGGATTCTGTTTTTTCTGATTCTTCTGATGATCTGGATTTGCCCTTATCCACTTATGAAGATTCTGATGCAGAGGACTCCATTCTCTCTGCTTCCCCTCCTGAGGATTTTTCTTTTGGGGAAAACTTACACTCTAAGGGAGCATTTCCACTGGGAAAGCCAGGATTTTTCTGATTCATAAGAGAGGCTTAGGGATTTCCTTCTCCTACCTCAGCATAGGCCTTTAGCTATTCCTCCAGTAATAGACATTGTTGATGTTTTTTCGAAATCTAGTTTGGCCCCTGATTTTCCTGCCTCCTGCTCCCAGAAAACCTGACAGATACTACAGGGTCCCCGAGTCCCACAAGTTCCTTTTTAAAAATCCTATTGCAGATCCAGAGACTATTTCACAGGGGCCCAAGGGTATTAAGGCTTCTACTGCTAAAAATCCTACCCCCTTCTGATAGAGACTCCAGGGAGCTGGATAGATGGGGTAAGAAGGTTTACACTTCTGCAACCTTGGCCATTAGGGCTTTAAACTGCCAGTCTCGTATGTTAAAGTGTCAGCAACATGTTATTGGACTGCTTAAACAGAAAATGATGATGATTCCTGACTGTGTGGAAAATAAAGAATTACAGGATTTAATGCATTCTGCTGAACAAGTTGGAAAACATACTTTGCAATGTGATTTTGATTCATTAGAGGCCTCTTGCAGGGCTGCAGTTACTGGGTCTGTGCTCAGAAGGCATGCTTGGCTTAAGGAGCACTCTTTGCCTGATCATGTTAAAGCTAAATTGTTGGATGATCCTTTAAATCAGGACCACCTGTTGGGCAACAAGGCTGAGGAAGTTCTTAAAAAGATGGCAGATAAAGCTAAATCTATGCAAACTGTTAAAGATTTTTTACAAGATCAGCCTCCTAGATTTAGTAGGCACTGGCCCGCTAAGAATTGTTCCTTTCCAGCCCCTTCCAGGTCTTCTCAAGCCAAACCCAGACACAGCAAAAACCCCAGGTTTCAGTCCCAGGGGACACACAGAACTAAGCAGTGGGGGGCCTCCACTTCCAAATCTGGGAATAATAAGACTCCCCCCCTATGGTAAACTGTCTCATTGACTTCCTTTTAAAATTTCCAAGCACATATCAACTGACTGCCCCTTTGGGGGGGGGGGGATTACTCTTTATTCAAAGAATTGGGAACTCATTACCCAGGACAAATGGGTTTTAAATATAGTGTCCCAGAGATACAGATTTCACTTCCACACATTGCCAACACCAAGCGGGTGGCCAGACCTACCCCCAAATCAGTGGGCAGAGGCCCAAAAACAAGTATTTTCTCTCTTAAGCATGGGGCTATTCAGCTGGTATCAGAAGAGGAAAAGGGACAAGGTTTCTACTCGAGACTTTTCCTGGTACCCAGAAAAGACAGTTCATGGCATCCTATCCTGGACCTGTCTACTCTAAACACCTTTTTGGAGATTCCAAAATTCAAGATGCTCACGCTTCATCAATTACTTCTTATGTTAGGCAAAGATACCTGGTTGGCAACACTAGATTTAAAAGAAGCATACCTGTACATCCCAATCAGGGAATCTTGCAGAAGATACGTACGCCTCAAAGCAGGCTACATGCTAAAAATCCTACCCCCTTCTGATAGAGACTCCAGGGCGCTGGATAGATGGGGTAAGAAGGTTTACACTTCTGCAACCTTGGCCATTAGGGCTTTAAACTGCCAGTCTCGTATGTTAAAGTGTCAGCAACATGTTATTGGACTGCTTAAACAGAAAATGATGATGATTCCTGACTGTGTGGAAAATAAAGAATTACAGGATTTAATGCATTCTGCTGAACAAGTTGGAAAACATACTTTGCAATGTGATTTTGATTCATTAGAGGCCTCTTGCAGGGCTGCAGTTACTGGGTCTGTGCTCAGAAGGCATGCTTGGCTTAAGGAGCACTCTTTGCCTGATCATGTTAAAGCTAAATTGTTGGATGATCCTTTAAATCAGGACCACCTGTTGGGCAACAAGGCTGAGGAAGTTCTTAAAAAGATGGAAGATAAAGCTAAATCTATGCAAACTGTTAAAGATTTTTTACAAGATCAGCCTCCTAGATTTAGTAGGCACTGGCCCGCTAAGAATTGTTCCTTTCCAGCCCCTTCCAGGTCTTCTCAAGCCAAACCCAGACACAGCAAAAACCCCAGGTTTCAGTCCCAGGGGACACACAGAACTAAGCAGTGGGGGGCCTCCACTTCCAAATCTGGGAATAATAAGACTCCCCCCCTATGGTAAACTGTCTCATTGACTTCCTTTTAAAATTTCCAAGCACATATCAACTGACTGCCCCTTTGGGGGGTGGAGATTACTCTTTATTCAAAGAATTGGGAACTCATTACCCAGGACAAATGGGTTTTAAATATAGTGTCCCAGAGATACAGATTTCACTTCCACACATTGCCAACACCAAGCGGGTGGCCAGACCTACCCCCAAATCAGTGGGCAGAGGCCCAAAAACAAGTATTTTCTCTCTTAAGCATGGGGCTATTCAGCTGGTATCAGAAGAGGAAAAGGGACAAGGTTTCTACTCGAGACTTTTCCTGGTACCCAGAAAAGACAGTTCATGGCATCCTATCCTGGACCTGTCTACTCTAAACACCTTTTTGGAGATTCCAAAATTCAAGATGCTCACGCTTCATCAATTACTTCTTATGTTAGGCAAAGATACCTGGTTGGCAACACTATATTTAAAAGAAGCATACCTGCACATCCCAATCAGGGAATCTTGCAGAAGATACCTACGCCTCAAAGCAGGCTACATGCACTATCAGTTCTCTGCACTGCCCTTTGGCTTATCTACTGCACCCAGGGTATTCACAAAATGCCTAGCTCCAGTTATTGCATTTTGCAGGCAAAGAAATATTCAAATATATCCATACCTGGATGATTGTCTAATTCAGGCAGAAAGCCACTACATACTTTTGAATCATCTGGCCTTTGTACAAAGGGTTCTAACTTGTCTGGGGTAAACCATAAACGAAAAGAAATCATACCTGGTACCCTGTCAACAAATTATATTCCTGGGAGCAAGCTTAAATACAACTTCCCAGATGGCTTACCTCATGCCAGAGAAACAAATTCATTTGACAACCTACTTCAAACAAGTGGCCACAAAACCCCTGCTATCTGCAAGACAAATACTGCAAGCCTTGGGGTTCATGGCCTCCTGCATTCTTCTAATTCCATATGCAAAACTGCATATGAGGAAACTACAGTGGAATCTAAAAAGTTTATGGTGTCAATTTTTCAAGATCTGGAAACAGTGATTCCTATCATACCTTGCCTACTCCTAGAATTCCTTTGGTGGGCAGAGGCCTGCCACCAAAACAAGGGACTACCTTTCACACCACCCCCTGCCACCCAAACCCTAACAACAGACACATCAGACTATGCATAGGGGGCTCACCTGGCAGGGAAGTGCATTCAGGGCAAATGGAACCCAAATCAAATGCACCTGTGTATCAATCAAAAAGAAATGTTAGCTGTACAGAATGCTCTAACAGCCTTCAAGGGCCACATTCTTCCAGGACAACTAATGGTAAAGATGGACAACACCACTGTTATGTGGTACATAAGCAGGGGGTACACATTTTTACTCCCTCTGCAGACTAGCCATGGCATTGTGGAACACAGCCATGAGCTACAAAGTGCACCTACAAGTTCAATTCCTGCCAGGAAAATTAAGTATACTGGCAGACGGACTAAGCAGAAACCTCATGGACCCAGATGAGCGGAAACTGGAACCAAGAATTTTCAACATGTTGACAAGCAAATGGGGGAGCCCAGATATAGACCTGCTTGCCTCTCCCCAGAACTATCAGTTGGACAAATTTTGCACAAGGACTCCCCACAAACAAGCCTGGAAAGTGGATGCTCTGTCCTTAAGCTGGAAAAAACTATCAGTCTATGCCTTCCCCCCTCTGCTCTCCAAAGTACTACTAAAAATTAAACAGTACATACCAAGGATGATTTTGATTGCTCCAGACTGGCCGCACCAACACTGGTACCCCCTCCTACGCTTTGTGTCACGGATATCTCCATGGCACCTGCCTCCGACTCCTTCCCTGCTGTCTCAGCAGGAGAACCAAATTCTGCACCCCCAGCTTCTAACACTGAACCTTGCAGCCTGGCTAATTACTTAATCTCTCCTCTACCATCCCTCAGCAAACCTGTGATAGATATCATTTTAGAGGCAATGAGGCTTAGTACCAGAAAATCTTATGCTGAAAAATGGAAAAGATTCTGTGCCTGGAACCAATCTCAAGGGATGAGCACAGCAGTGCCCAATTTACCTCAGATTTTACAATACTTAACTGAGATGCTTCACAAGGGCCTGTCTTTTTCCTCCATTAAAATCCATGCCTCAGCCATTTCAGCTCATTATAACACAGAACCTCCCCTCTTCTTCAAAAATTTGAGACCACCCAGGAGAGCTCCAACCCCAGCCTGGGACCTTATCTTTGTCTTGGAGAAACTCACTCTACCTCCTTTTGAGCCAGCTGCTACTGCAGACTTAAAATTTCTTTCTTGGAAAACAGTTTTCCTTTTAGCAATCACTTCAGCTAGAAGGGTATCTGAATTACAGGCATTTATGGCAGTGGAGCCTTTCATCATCTTTCATGCGGACAGGGTGTCCCTCAGAACCAATCCATCCTTCATGCCCAAGGTAGTATCCAGTGTGGCTCTTAATCAGTCCATTCATTTGCCAACCTTCTTTCCCAATCCACAGAATAAAGGGGAACGGATACTGCATTCCTTAGATGTGCACAGACAACTTAGATTCTACTTGGACAGGACTAAACCTCAAAGGAAATCTGAACAACTGCTGGTGGCATTTGCTGCAGGGGCAGAGGGGAAGGCTATTTCAAAGCAAAGCATTTCTAAATGGATAAGCCATTGCATTCATTTCTGCTATAAGCACCATGGAAAACCTATCCCCCAGGGGATCAGAACCTCACTCCACCAGGGATGCATCTACCTCTACCGCCTTTCTCAGAGGCATCCCTACCAGGGACATCCTAGAAGCTGCTACCTGGAGTTCTGTACATAATTTCACCAAGCATTATCATTTGCCAATTTTCTCTAAATCCAGAGCTGGCTTTGCCATGGCAGTCTTGCAAGGCCTTATAGCTGGCCCTAATGCTATCTAAATTCCTCCTCCCAAACATAGCTTTGGGAATCTACCCAAATGTAATGACTGCAACAGTGAAACATGAAGAACATAGTACAGTTGTGTACACTTACCATAAATGTAGATGTTCGAGTGTATTCACTGTTGCAGTCCTGGTTACCCTCCCTTCAGCCCCCTAACTTCTTTTGGCTATACCTCTACTTTCCTTTACTATGCTTAAAATCCTTTTTGGTGTATTTGCTTTTTTGTTGGAGGTATATCTTTGTGATTTTATATTTAATTGCTTCCCATTAGGGGGGCACCTGACATCTGGGGCAAGAAAAACTGATGTAATGGTGTCGGCTGCATGTTTTATACCCCTGACAACCTGATGTCATGGAAGAAGGGATAGCAACTGACGCAGGACCCAAGACTTTGTTAATCAGGCTGACTGAGAGCTACCTGCAAGCAGATAACCCAAATGTAATGACTGCAACAGTGAATACACTCAAACAGCTACATTTATGGTAAGTGTATACAACTGTAGTTTCCAAGTTCCAGTTTTTCAGAAACTGTTTTCTCAGAGTATGCTGATGTTTTCAATGACAAATTAGGCTAACTTCCAGTTGTGTATTCCATGAAGTTACCCAGAGATCAGCCCAGTAGTCAGACCAGCAAGAAGAGTTCCAATAGCAATGCAAGATAAAGTTAAGGCTTAGCTGGATATGGTTTAGCAAGGTATGATTTGTCCAGTCACAGAACCAACAGAATGGGTGTCTTCCATGGTAGCTGCTCACAAAAAATGTTCAGACATAATTAGAATATGCATCGACCCAAGAGATCTGAACAAACCATTAAAAAGACCATATCATCTTATGCCCATAGTTGAAGAAGTTGCAGATCTAATACCGAATGCCACTGTATTTTTTGTTTTGGATGCAAAGAGTTCATTTTGGCAAATGATACTAGATCACAAATCCTCATTTCTAACTATGTTCGGTACTCTGCTTGCCAGATACAGATTCCTAAGGATGCCGTTTGGAATAAATTTTGCACGTGAAGTTTTTCAGCATGAAATGGAGCAAATTTTTTCAGATTATCCATGTGTCATAATAGTCGATCTATTGGTTGGAAGCAATGGTAAAGCAGAGCATGACAGAAACCTAAAGAAAGTTCCAGACAGAGCATGTGAAGTCAAGTTAAAGCTCAGTCCTCTGAAGTGCAAATTCAGACTTCCAGAAGTTACATACGTAGGTCATTTGTTCACGAATACAGGCTTAAGATCTACCCGACCAAGCAAGCAGCTATTCTGGAGATGTCAGCACCAGACAATGTACAAAGCTTGCAGCATTTTCTGGGAATGGTCAACTATTTAGGCAAATTTATACCAGAATACTGTGTGTTGATAGAATCTTTGACAGCTCACACACAAAAATGGTGCATGGTCATGGTTGGAACATCTCCAGAAGGCATTTGAAGACCTTGAGAAGAAAATTGCAACCCCCCTCCCCACGTTAAGATACTATGATGTGAACAGACCAGTTATTATTTTCTTGTGATGCTTCAAAGTTTGGTTTAGGTGTAGTTATACTTCAAGAGGGCAGACCAGTAGCCTATACATCTAGAACACTTACAGAAACTGAGGTGCAGTATGCTCAAATTGAGAAAAAACTGTTGGCAATAGTATTTGCATGCTCCAAGTTTCATGATTATATTTATGGTCGAGCTATTCAGATTGAAACTGATCATCAACCTTTAGTTACTATCCTAAAGATGCCTATGCATTCCGCTCCAGCGAGATTACAAAGAATGATACTCAAATTGCAAAAGTACAATTTCAAATTGGTCTACAATAAAGGTAAATTGCATTATTTAGCTGATACCTTATCCAGATCTCCTAGACTTTCAACAGAACTGCTTGATGCAGAGACTTTTGACTTTGATGTGATGTCAGTGTGTAATTTTTCCACCACTAGACTTGATGAGTTAAGAGATCATACACAGACTGATCCAATTCCACAGAAGCTCAATCATTATATTAATATAGGATGGCCATCAAAGCAATCTTGTGTATCACCTGAAGTGCAAGTGCATTTTCCTTACACAGATGAATTGTTGATGGAAGATAGTATTATTTTCCAATGTCCTAAAATTGTTGCTCCTGTTTCATTACAACAAGAATAAATCTAGATTTTACATTGTGGTCACCCAGGAACTACATCTACTAAGAGAAGAGGGTGAGAATTAGTATTTTGGCCTGCATTATCAAATGACATTGATAGAGTTTTTTCTACCTGTTCAGTATGCAATAGAGCATTTGCAAAGAGAACCGTTTCAGCTAAGTCCAGTTCTTGAACTATCTTGGTCTACTTTAGCAACTGATATCTTTGAGTGGAACAATCAACGCTACTTAGTTTTAGTAGACTCCTATTCAAATTGGTTTGAGATTGATCTACTACCTAACTTAACATTGACTGCTGTTATTAATAAGTTGAAACATCATTTCTCAGTTCATAGTAGTCCACACTAACTTTTTTCTGACAATGGTACTCAATTTAATAGCCAGTTGTTTCAGAAATTTGCAAAAGAATGGGACTTTGTACATGTCACTTGTAGTCCTGAATATCCACAATCCAGTAGTTTAGCTTGAAAGAGCAGTACAGCGTGCAAAGCAATTACTTGAAAGGTCAAAGCGTGACAAAACAGATATATTCTTGAATTTGCTTAATCTCAGAAACCTACCTTGTGATGGTATTCTTGGCTCACCTGCTCAAAGGTTACTTTCTATGCAAACTAGAACTACACTACCTATTTCTTCTAGTTTGTTGCAGCCTAAGTCGAAGAACACTAAAACCATCAAGGCTCAATTGTTTAAGAAGCGTAATATCCAGAAATCTAGTTACGACCGATCAAGCAAACTACTTTGTCCATTGAGGTAAGGAGAGACCATACGAATTCAGACAACAAAAGGTTGTGATCGAATAGGACAGGTTACAGGCATTTGTGCTAAGCCAGGATCTTAATTGGTAAATTATGAAGGAATGGAGTATAGGAAGAATTGCAAACATCTTCCTGTACCAGAACCATCATCATCATCATCATCATCATTGCAATCACAACATTGCATCTGTGATGCAAACTCTCAATCAAAGAATGAGTCACTGTTTCCAGACCAGAATGCGTTCAAAAGTCAGATTCTGTTCCAGAAAGTGATTTGAACATTCCACAGGTCAACCATTTTGCAGAAACTCTCCCAGTTGCTAAATCAAATCCCCAATTTTATGTCACACGATATGGACAGATATCTAAACCAAATGTGAAATATGCAGCAATGTGGACTTGATTGTACATACCTATATGTTTAGTATTATATAATGCATGTCTATAGATTAACTGTGATTTCTGCATGCTAAACGGTCTCATAACAATTGTATGGTCTATTTCTCAAAGAGGGTGGATGTAGATCAGAGTGTAAAGTGTGTGTGCTTGTATCTTTAAGAAGCATGCAAGGCTGTACGCCCACGTATATAACCCACACAACCTTAGTTCCATTTTGTAGAAGCTGTTCAGGAGTAAGCATGCACGATCCTAGTCATCATTTTATAGAAGTTACTTCATTTAGCATAAATAGTCAACAGTAGTAATGTGTTTGTATGTAATAAAGCTGCTTAAACAGAACCCACAAAGATTTGTTTATTTGTGTCCCAACATGAAAGCAACAGTACTGTACAGAAGCATAAGACGAGTATACACACATATACACATACAGA